>NC_133621.1:301580145-301795145 GCF_048593235.1 Sminthopsis crassicaudata | reverse complement strand
TCTCTTTTTTCTTTCTTTCTTTTTCTTCCTTCCTTCCTCCCTCCCTCCCTTTCTCCCTCTCTCTCTTTTTTTCTTTCTTTTTTCTTCCTTCCTTCCTCCCTCCCTCTCTTTCTCCCTCTATTTTTTCTTTCTTCCTTCCTTCCTTCCTTCCTTCCTTCCTTCCTTCCTTCCTTCCTTCCTTCCTTCCTTCCTTCCTTCCTTCCTTCCTTCCTTTCTTTCTTTCTTTCTTTCTTCCTTCCTTCCTTCTTTCCTCCCTCCCCCCCTCTCTTTCTTTCTTTTTCTTTCTGCCTTTTTTTTTTTTTTTGAGGCAATCAGGGTTAAGTGACTTATCCAAGGTTACACAGCCATTGTCAAGTGCCTGAGGCTGGATTTGAATTCAGATCATCCTGATTCCAAGACCAGTACTCTACCTGCTACAGTCACACCTAGCTGCCCCTTGTTGATTGATTGTTGCAAGAGAAACACTTTCCAAATCTTAAAGTGAATAGAAATGATGATGATAATACTACTAATAATTACTAATATTATTGCTGTTGTTTGTCTAGGCTGACCCCTTCACCACACAGAAGAGGGTTCAGTCCTGCTTCTGGTCCTCATTCTGACCATAAAATCACTGATTAGCTGCATGACCTTGGACAACTAAATCTCTGCTTCTCTAATAGTCTCAGTTTCCACCTCTGTAAAATGGGTCTAATAATGCCTGTGAAGCATCCTATAAATGGGAGATAATAAGTGATCCCATATTCATAGCTACTGGAGGAAAAAACAACAACTTTGCTAGCAGAATGTTTTCCGATGCTTTCCAGCACCTCACATAGTGCCTAATGATGACTTGGGGACAGATAGGATAAGTGAATGAATGGGGATGGGGTACCAGAATCAGACTTTGAGGAATACACCCCAACCTTCCCACAGTAGCACACTGCAGTTGCTACCGTGGGAAGAAATGAGTTCAGATCTCTCCTTTGACACTTGCAGTGTGATTTTGGGCAAGTCATTTAACTTCCTTGTGCCTCAGTTTCCTCCTCTGTCAAACGCAAGGATTACACTAGCAGGCCTCTGAGGCTCCTTCCAGGCCTAGATCTCAGAGCCCAGGGGCCTGTGTATTCTGAGGTGATTCCTTCCACTAAGTGTTCCTGTGTGTGCACACTCATGCACACACCCACATATGCAAACACGTGCACGTGTCCAAACCCAGACGTCCCTGCCTCTGTGAGGATTTTAGGATTTAGAGGAGGAGAGACCTAAGAAACAGATGATCCAACTTCCTCATTTTAGAGATTTTCAGATTGGCTGAGGGACTTGTTCAGGGAAAGTCTCCTGGGCAGCAAGCATCAGAGACCAGTTTGGAAATCCAGGCATTTGGACTCCAGCTCCAGGCTCTCCCCACTGCACCACACGTGACTGAAGCCATGCTCTCGCTGCCCTCCCCTTGCCCTCCGCTGGCTTCTCACCAAGCTGTTGGCAGCTTTGCCTGCGTGGGCCTCCATCTGCTGCCAGCACTTCTTGGACTCTTGGACGATGTCCTCGTGGGTCATACCTGGGGAGGGAAAGGAAAAAAACCTGGGGATGATTTAATGGGCTTAAGGAGTCTAGGGGCCTCCTCCCTGCCCTCCCATCAGGCTCTTCTTCCTCATCCGTTAACTGGGGAGAGGGGGGACTCAGATTGACAATAACTCCTATTTCTATATTGCTTTAAGGCTCAACAAGTTCTCTCAAGAATCCTGTAACGTAGGTGTGTATGCTTGGTACACAACTGGTGCTTAATCAGTTTGTTGATTGACAGAAAAAGTATTATTGCCTCAGGCAATCCAGCAAAAAGACTTCTGGATTTACAACCCTAACTTTGGCACTGATTAGCTGTGTAGAAGGCCACTAATCTTGTGGGACCTCAGTCTCCTCATTTGTAAAAGGGTCTATTTCAAGTTCTTTATTCATTCAACCAGCATTTATTAAGCTCCTGCTATATGCTAGGCTCTGTGCCAAGTAATGGGGTAAAGACAAAAATCGGACAGCCCTGACCTCACAGAGCTTACGTTCTTTAACAATAATAACTTTTAGGCCTTATGAATCACTTTACAAGTGGTATCTCATTTGATCCTCACAATAACCCTGAGAGGAAGCGTTATTAAGTATTATTATTATTATTATCGTTGTCATTATTTTTATTTTACAGATGGGAAAACTGAGGCAGACAGCATTTAAATGATTTACCCAGGATCAAGTAGTGAAATGTCTAGTTCTTCATTCAACCAGCATTAATTAAGCTCCTGCTGTGTGCCAGGCTCTGTGCAAAGTAATGGGGTAAAGACAAAAGTCAAACAGCCCTGACCTCACAGAGCTTATGTTTTATTAATAATAATAACTTTTAGGTCTTGCAAAGTGCTTTACAAATGATATCTCATTTGATCCTCACAACAACTCTGGGAGAAAATGTTATTAAGTATTATTATTATCATTATTTTTATTTTACAGATGGGGAAACTGAGGCAGACAGCATTTAAATGATTTGCTCAGGGTCAAGTAGCAAAGTGTCTGAAGTGCCTGAAGCTGGAATTTGGATGGGTCTCCAGATTTCAGAGCCAGCACTACCTACTGTACCATCTGGCTCTAAAAACAAGCATTAGTCAACATTTATCAATCAGTTATTAAGCTCTGCTGTCTTCCTGGAACTCTCCAGGGTGCTGAGTATACACAGATGAAAAACGGACAGTTTCTGCCCTCAGGAAGCTTACATTCTAAGAGGGGGAGGGCTGTCCGTGGATAGGCAGCTAGAACATATACAAAAAGTAAATATAAAGGCATTTGGGGGGATGGAGTAGGCACTAGCTAATGGGGAGTAGGGCTGCACCCTGTTCTGGGACTTCCTGGAGGCATCTGATGTAGATACTGGAGGTTAATGACTCATCTCACGCTGACACAGTTACTAAGAATCGGAAGTGAGATCTGAACCCGGATTTTGCTGATTCTAAGTCTAGCTCCTGATCTCCTTAGAGAGCTTAAAGACATAAGAACCATACCCAAATCTAGAAGGAACCTTAGAGGTCACCTAGTCCGACCCCTCTCATTTTACAGATTGGGAAACTGAGGCACTCCAAAGTCCCATAACCACCAGCCCTAATGCCTATGACATATGGAGGTCTCTTTAAGCCTTTGTCAGTGGGGATCAAATTGTAAAATGTCCCCTTCAGCATGGACCTAGTACCGACCCTTGTGTTAGTTAAGTGAGATCCCATCTAAGCAGAAAGATGTCTGACAGAGAGGTAGGTTACTAGGGGATGAACTTTTAGGCCCTTGAATTTGGGAAATCTGGAGGCTCCCTTTGGCAGCTCCATCATTCTGGGTTTCACACACAGAAGGCACTTAAGAAATGATTACTAAGTTGAACGAATAATATCTCCCCATAATTTCCACTCATGACAGTGGTTTGGAAGTGACACAACTCTATAAAAACAAAATAAGGTATATATTTTTTAGATTGTAAACTCCTTGAGAGCAGGAATTCTATTATTATCATTCTCTTATTGGGGTTTAACCAGAGGGGTTTTAAACCTGACTCTGATACTCTGGGGCAATGGATAGAGTACCAGGCCTGGAGTCAGGAGGCCTGAATTCAAATCGAGCCCCAGCACTTGACAACTGGGTGACTCTGGGCAAGTCTCTTAATCTTTTTTGCTTCAGTTTCCTCACCTGTAAGCTAGGGAACAAAATGACAAACTGTTCTACTATCTTTACCAAGAAAATCTCACACAGGATCATGGGGAGTCATACGTGACTGAAGAAATGACTAAACAACTGATACTTAGTAGTTGTGGAACTCCTGGGCAAATGGTGTTTTCTCTCTCAGACTCAGTTTCTTGATCTGTAAACTGGGAATAATTGTTCCAATAATCTAGACCTCATGGGGATGCTGAAAGGAAAACACTTTCCAAACTTTAAGGTACTCCCGAAATGAGAGTTATGATCTCTCTCTTGAGGAGTTTTGACATAGAAGGTCCTTTGGTTAATGGATGGATGGGAAGGGGTGCCAGTTGTGGACTAGTCTTACCTGGTCATCTAGTAAGAGAGAAACCGCCCAGTGTAGAAAAAGAGAAGCAGCCCCAAAAGAGTCCCTTCTACCTCCTACCTTGCCCCTTTTCCTTTCACATCCTCACCTGAGTATTGCTGCAGCAGCCAGACCTTGAGTTCGATGAAACTGTGGGCAAAGTGACAGCTATCCTCCCGTAGACAGCCATAGCGTACTTCGTGGCGGCACACGTCAAACTGGAAGTGCTCTTGGAACTGGCGGATCTTGGAGTATTTCAGGGCCGTGGAGCGCACGATGTGGACCAGACACCTGGCAGGAGGGGACAGGCAAGTGAGCTTGGCCCTTTTGGGGTTTAAGGCTCAGACATTTCCCCCTGTAATGAATTTTTTTTTTTTTTTTTTTGAGGCTGGGGTTAAGTGACTTGCCCAGGGTCACACAGCTAGGAAGTATTAAGTGTCTGAGACCAGATTTGAACTCGGGTCCTCCTGAATTCAGGGCTGGTGCTCTATCTACTGCGCCACCTAGCTGCCTCTGTAATGAATTTTAAAAGTGAAATGATGACTCTACTCTGTCTGATGGCCACATTGGGCACCTGGGACCCCCCACCTCTCTGCTAAGACAAGGAAACTTTGTTTTCTTCTTCCATAGCACCCAAATTGCTCATAGCATTTAAGATCGAATTCAGCTGCTTTTTAATGTTATTTTCAGTCACAATTCTAGCCACTATCCACACTGCTTTTGTAGTCCTACTTAACCAGGATTCTGTATCAGACAGTATAAAATCACAGCTTTAAGGCTGGAAGGGAACTTAGAACTCATGGTGGCCAATGGCGAAGCAGATCCCTATCGCTGCATATAGATTTAGAAAACCACAAATTGACATTATCTATGTTGTATTTTTATTGTTTTCTTGCTTCTCTCATAGGACCAAGATTACTCACGGCATTTAAGATCGAATTCAACTTTTTAATATTATTTTCAGTCATGATTCTAGCCATTGTCTACACTGCTTTTGTAGTCCTATTTAACCAAGATTCTGTATCAGATCATATAAGGAATAGAATCACAGATTTAAGGGTGGAAGGGAACGTAGAACTCATGTTGCCCAATGGCGAAGCAGATCCCTATCACTGCATATAGATTTAGGAAACCGCAAATTGACATTATCTATGCTGTATTTTTATTGTTTTCTTACTTCTCCCATAGGACCAAGATTGCTCAAAACATTTAAGATTGAATTCAGAACTCATGTTGCCCAATGGTGAAAGGATCCCTATCGCTGCATATTGATTTAGGAAACCACAAATTAATATTATCTATCTTGATATTTTTATTAATTTGATTTAACATTTCCTAATTATATTTTAATCTAATTTGAAGCACTTGAGAGTTGCGTCCGCCACATGCAGACTGTGGGTAGTACCTCTGCTTTGGAGCAATGCCCCATTTCACAGATGAGGAGACTGAGATCCAGAGAGGTAAAGCAGAAGCTTGCTGAAGGTCATTCACAAAAAAGTAAAACTAGAATTTATATTGTCCCCAGTTCTTCCCAAGTTCCCTGCATTCTTCGTATTTGTCATTTCTTAGGGAAATCGTCACCTCAGTGACAGCCAACGTAAGAGAAGGTCAAGAATTGGCAGACCTGGAGCTCGAGGGTCACCGAGTGTAACTGGAAGAGACGCCGGAGCTCACCCATTTGACAGAGGAGGAAACTGAGGCTCAGATAATTGTTTTCCCTTAGCTCACACAGGTAGCATGTAACAGAATGGATTTGCTAAAAACCAGTTTTCTTCAATACCACACTGCCTCCTACTGGAGAGATCTGGTATCACACCCACTTCTGAAACCAGCAGCATAAGACTGGCAGGTCACCTATTTATTACCTTTAACCTCGGTTTCTTCATCTCATAAATGGGGACAATCAGACTATTTCACAAGATCGAAGGAGATAATCCTGGGGGTTTTCAAACTCTTCATGCAGTTTTATTAAAGCCTAAAGGGCAGATGTGACTGGCCCAACCCCAGTGAGGATTATTAAAGCGTTAAACCATGGTAAGACTGCAAATCTTGCTATCGGGATGTCAAATATTATTATTAGTGATATTGTTGTTGTAGGGCAGCTGCAGTGCCAGGTGGGACCCAGGAAGGTCCATCTTCCGGAGTTGAAATCCAGCCCCACGTACCACGGGTGCCTCAGTTTCCTCATCTGTAAAATGAGCCGAAGAAGGAAATGGCAAACCGCTCCAGGGTCTCTGCCAGGGGTCATGAAGAGTCGGATGTGACCGAACAACAACTGTAGCCCATCGTTACTGTTGTTATTATTGACAATGACATTATTAGGCACGGAGAAAAAAGGGCTGGACATGGAGTCTGAGTTCACACTCACAGGCAACATAACCCTGACCATTAGCCTCAGTTTTACCATCTGTATAATAGGGATAAGAGGACCACCTATTCCCAGGGCTGCTGGTCCTAAGAAACAGCCAGCCTGAGAGTCCCAGCGTGTGGATGAGGAGCCAGGAGGAGAACCAAGAAGAGGGTTAGCCTGGTCCCCAGGCCACTCACTTGTTGTCATGGAAACTATGCTTGGCAGCCAGGTTGGAGCAGACAGGGGGAGAGTCCTTGGTCCCCTTGCTAATGATCCGGGGTTTGCTGTCGAAACAGATCTGTTCAACAAAGGAGCAGAAAACAGAGAGATTAGGACCCAGTGTCCTCTGAACCCCATGGGGGGTGTAGGGAGAAGGGTTTGAGGACCAAGAAAGGACCGCGTGGCTGCTTCCCGGCCAGTCGGCAGCATGGGCACCATCCGAGTCCTCGGTTTACCCCAGAATCTCAGATCTGGAAGGAGCCTCGGAGGTCACCCGTGCCACAGGGATCCCTTAATCGTGTCCCTGGGAGGGCCATCCAGCTGTGCTCAAAGGCCTGGCAACAGGAGACTCCCCGCAGCCTCCTCAGGCCGGGGTCTCGCTCAGTTAGAATGTTTCTCTGTCACTGAGTCAAAATTGACCCCGGCGTGCTGCCCCAAACCGTTCCCAGCTCAGTCCGGGCCCAGCAGAGCAAAGCCCTCCCAGCGCTGGTGCCCCTCCGGGTGCCTCCCCTCCCCCTGAGGCTTTCCTGCTCCTGCCTCAACAGCCCCAGCTCCTTCACTTCCCATGCTGTGGCCTGGGATCCCGAGAAGGATGGAAGGGTCCCGAGATCCTCCTTCATCTGCTCAGAACTAAGCCCAGATGCAGATCCAGACAGGGCAGCGCCCTTCTTGTTTGTGGTGGCCGGGGAAACTTGGAATCAGGAAACCCAGGTTCGAATCCTACCTCGGTCGCTAGTTGTGTGACTCTGGGTGAGTTCCTTAACATTTAACCATGAATTTAACCATGAATGGGCAGCTCGGTGGGGCAGTGGATAGAGTGCCAGCCTTGAATTCAGGAGGACCCGAGTTCAAATGTGGTCTCAGACACTTAACACTTCCTGGCTGTGGGACCCTGGGCAAGTCACTTAACCCCAGCCTCAGAAAAAATGTGGATAATACAGCACCTTCCTCCTAGGGTTGTTGTGAGGATGAAATGAGATGATATTTGTGGAGCATTTAGTGCCTGGCACACAGTAGGTGCTCTATAAATGTTAGTTATTATGATTATTATTAACTTTCCTCCTCTCTAAATTAAAGAGTTTGGACTCCATGGCCAGTGAGGCGCCTTCCATCTATAAATCTATCATCCTAGGTCGACACACTAGGCTTCTATTAAAAGAGACTCAGATTACCTTTACTTTCTTCTGCCGTAATTTTCTTTTCTTTTTCCAATACGTACATATCCTAATTTATTCTTCCCCACTTCCACTTTCAGATTTGGAGAAAGGAAAGGAAAATCCTGGACCTTGAATTCTGGTAATTCTCAAACCTCTGCTACTAGTTAACTTTTCCCAAGATTTTGTTTCTTTGTTTGTTCCTTTGTTTGTTTGTTTTCACCCCAAGGGACTAGGGAATGCAAACTACTTTGTTTTGAGGATTTCATCGTCAGTGACCTCCCCAGCTTGATTTGATTTAGATCTTGAGGGCAGAAGCCATATCTGCTACTTTCTCTTTCCTCTTCCCCAAGCCCTCCCCTGTGCAGGGATCAACAATAAATACTCACAGGGGTTCTCAACTACGGCCCGTGGACCAGATGCTGAGGACATTTATGGGCCCGCTGGGTTATGGCAATGGGCCGAGGGGCAGAGACAGAGTGAGTTTCTGTTTTTACTCTAGTCCGGCCTCCCACAGTCTGAGGGACAGTGAAGGCCCCCTATTTAAAAAGTTTGAGGACCACTGCACCCTGGGCGATGGCGCTTCCTTTGTGGAGTGGAGTGAGACCAGGAGATCAGGGATGAAGCCCTAACTCTGGTGCTGACTCCCATTTCCCTGGGCCTCAGTTTCCTCCTACAGAGAATAACAGGGTTGACTCAATGATTACTGCAATCCCTTCAAAATCCCTTCAAAATCTGCAACTTTCAGCATGGAAAAAGTCCTGGGTGCTAGGCCCAGGCTCCCTCTAACTTGCTGTGTATCCCGGGGCAGAAGATAGGACCTCTCTGGGCCAGAATTTTCCCATTTAATAAGACATAGGGGTTAGATCAGAAGCTCCCTGATTCTGACATTGCGTGTTCTAAGGGCCCCCTCCCTGCACCCCCACCCCAAGCTCGGATATTAGGGAATCTTAGTTTTATCACTTCTGCCATTCCATGTTGTTTGGTGTTTCTATTTGTGCTATTCTGGATTCAGAGGAAATTCTCCATCTAATCCAATGCTGATATTCCACGTTCTGTGTTCTAAGGTTCTGTGCAGCTCTGACATCCTGCGTTTAATTCCTCTTCCAACTCTGCCATTCTAGATTCTAAGGCCCATCTATCTCTGATCTTTACCGTTCTAAGATTCCTCCCAGAGCTGAAATCCCCCCTCCCAGCTTTGAGATTCTTTCCTGTCTTCTAAGCTCTGAGAGTCTCCGTTCTCTGATCCAAGGACCCTCCTCTCACGGACATGCTCTCTTTTACATTTTGGTTCCTTTCTTTTTTTTTTTTTCCTTGTTTTCTTTTTCTGAGGCTGGGGTTAAGTGACTTGCCCAGGGTCACACAGCTAGGATGTGTTAAGTGTCTGAGACCAAATTTGAACTCGGGTCCTCCTGAATTCAGGGCTGGTGCTCTATCCACTGCGCCACCTAGCTGCCCCTTGGTTCCTTTCTTAACTGCCACTTCAGAATTCTAGACTGTGAATAAACAATGCTCATTCTAGCCATGTGCGGATGAGAGGGACATTTCCCCTCCAGGACAACAACTGCATCTCCATAACCTCCCAGCTGGAAGGCTGAAGGGCAGCCTATGAGCCTTTCCCTTCCCAGAGAGGCTGGAAGGCTGAAGGGCATCCTATGAGCCTTTCCCTTCCCAGAGAGGCTGGAAGGCTGAAGGGCATCCTATGAGCCTTTCCCTTCCCAGAGAGGCTGGAAGGCTGAAGGGCATCCTATGAGCCTTTCCCTTCCCAGAGAGGCTGGAAGGCTGAAGGGCATCCTATGAGCCTTTCCCTTCCCAGAGAGGCTGGAAGGCTGAAGGGCATCCTGTGAGCCTTTCCCCTCCTAGAGAGGCTGGAAGGCTGAAGGGCATCCTATAAGCCTTTCCCTTCCCAGAGAGGCTGGAAGGCTGAAGGGCATCCTATGAGCCTTTCCCTTCCCAGAGAGGCTGGAAGGCTGAAGGGCATCCTATAAGCCTTTCCCTTCCCAGAGAGGCTGGAAGGCTGAAGGGCATCCTATGAGCCTTTCCCTTCCCAGAGAGGCTGGAAGGCTGAAGGGCATCCTATAAGCCTTTCCCTTCCCAGAGAGGCTGGAAGGCTGAAGGGCATCCTATGAGCCTTTCCCTTCCCAGAGAGGCTGGAAGGCTGAAGGGCATCCTATAAGCCTTTCCCTTCCCAGAGAGGCTGGAAGGCTGAAGGGCATCCTATGAGCCTTTCCCTTCCCAGAGAGGCTGGAAGGCTGAAGGGCATCCTATGAGCCTTTCCCTTCCCAGAGAGGCTGGAAGGCTGAAGGGCATCCTGTGAGCCTTTCCCCTCCTAGAGAGGCTGGAAGGCTGAAGGGCATCCTATAAGCCTTTCCCTTCCCAGAGAGGCTGGAAGGCTGAAGGGCATCCTATGAGCCTTTCCCTTCCCAGAGAGGCTGGAAGGCTGAAGGGCAGCCTATGAGCCTTTCTCTTCCCAGAGAGGCTGGAAGGCTAAAGGGCAGCCTATGAGCCTTTCCCTTCCCAGAGAGGCTGGAAGGCTGAAGGGCAGCCTATGAGCCTTTCCCTTCCCAGAGAGGCTGGAAAGCTGGACCAAAGGGAGGCTGAGTAGTACAGGGGGTCCTACCTCACAGAGGAAGGTGAAGATTCCCTGGTGTTCTTTGAGAAGCTTGGCAATGGTAAGGCTGCCCCGCTTAACTCCCCCGAGGGGGTCGAAGAGGAGGTCTCTGTTGAGGGTCCCCTTCCTCTCCTCAGTCCACACGTCGATCTCCTCCTGATGGTAGGCGAAGGTGCAGTTATCCCCGTACTTACAGTCCTGCTTGTTAAGCATGTCTGCGGAGAGGCAACAGGGACACACACGTTCCGCCACGGGAAGCCGTGGCCCAGTCACCCACTGGCCCTCGATGCCATGGCCCAGTCTGTCACCCCCTGCTCCTGAATCCTGAGGGAGGCTCCTGCCATTGGGGAGCTCTCACCCAGCTCACGCCTCCTCTGCGACCTTACTGAAATGAGGGGATCAGACAGGAAGACCTCGAGAGGCCCTTTGGGCTTCTGTCCTGCTCAAGTGAATTTTTAAAAAAGTTGAATGTTTTAATTCTAATTTAAGAACTTAGCATGGAGCCTGGCACAGAGTGGGCACGTGTTTATCGGACTGTTGGATTGTAAACACCAGAGAGAAGTAGAGAGGGAGAGGAGGAGAGAGAAATAGAGAAGGAGAGGGGAGAGATAAGGAGGGAGAAGCAGGAAAGTGGGAGAGAGAGGAAGGGAGGGGAAGAGAGAGAAGGAGAAAGTGGAGAAAGAAGGGAGAGACAGAGACAGAGTGAGAGAAGAGAGAGGGAGAGCGAGAAAGGGAGAGGTGGAAGAGAGAGAGGAAGGGAGGGGAAGAGAGAGAAGGAGAAAGTGGAGAAAGAAGGGAGAGACAGAGACAGAGTGAGAGAAGAGAGAGGGAGAGTGAGAAAGGGAGAGGTGGAAGAGAGAGAGGAAGGAGAAGGGAGAGAGAGAGAACAGAACCCAAAAGGAAGATTCTATTTGGAGCCACAAATCCCAGGATATATCACCTGCTTTTTTCATCTTTCCTTTATCTGAGTCTCAGTTTCCTCATTTGTAAAATGAGGCATTTCCATTGGGTGACCTGGGGTTCCTTCTAGCTCTAGCAGGGTCATTCCATGGCCCTAATATGGAAAAGGGAACAATAATGATCACGCCTCCTCTCTTTTAGGGTAATTGTGAGGAAAGTGCCTCACAAAACATAAGCCCTCATGGAAAGAAGGATGATTGTAAAGTTTCCTTACTGAGATGGGGGAGGCAATTAATGAATACTTGGGGACCTAATAGGTCAAGGTGGGGCCTGAACTCCCATGAGTTCCATTTTGTTAAAATCTCTCTCTGCTAAAATGCACAGACGTCTCAGAGGCCAGCTAGTTCAGCTCACCCATTTTAAAGATGAGGAAACTGAGACCAGGAAGGAGAGGTGACTTTCTAAGACCTTACAGAGAGTTAGCTCAAGACACAGGGTAGGAACTCCTTGCCGGTGTAGAAGTGGCCCCAGGGTCACAGACAAGCAGAACAAGAGCTCGGGTGGGCTCCAGGGAATCCGGGAAATCCGGGCCAGATATGGACTCTCAAGCCCTCTCCCCTCTCACCCTCAGTCCCTGCAACTTGCCTTCTCATCTCCTCATTCAACTGAAACTCCTCTCTGTAGTTACTGAGGATTTTCTAATGACCAAATCCGAAGGCTGTGGGCCAAGCCTCTAGCTCTTGGACCTTTCCTTTGACAATCTTGTTCTCCTCCCCCCCATCTCCTTCTCTTCTTCCTCCTCTTTGTCCCACTCCTCTTCCCCCTTCTTCCTCCTCCTCCTATTTCTCCTCTTTCTCCTGTTCCTGTTCCTTTTCCCCTTCCTCTTCTTCCCCCTTCCCCTTCCTCTTTCTCCTCCTCTCCTTCCTCCTCCTACTTCTCCTTCTCCTCTTCTTCCTTCTCTTTCTCCTGTTCCTTTTCTCCTTCCCCTTCTTCCTCCTCTTCTCCCTCCTTCTCTTCCTCCTTCCTCTTCTTCCTCCCTTCCTCCTTCCTCTTTTCCTCCTCTTCTCCTTCCTCTCTTCCTCCTTTCTCTTCTTCCCCCTTCCCCCCTTTCCTCTCCTCCCTCTTCTCCCCCACTCCTCCTCTTCTCCCTTTTTTTTCTCCTCCTCCTCCTCTTCCTGCTGTTCCTGAACACTCCTCCAGGGCCATCTCCAGGTGTCCTGATCTATATCTGGCCATTGGATCCAGATGGCTCTGGAGGAGAAAGGAAGGCTGGTGACTTTGCACATCCCTGCCTCACTCAAATCCAATTCATCTTCCTTATGTCATGGTCTTCTTAGAGAATGAAGGGCAAGCAACAAACACACTTTCCTGAAAAAATAAGGGGCTACTAGATCACCAATAGCACAAATACTCTCATGTAGGAATTGGTGACATTTTTGGATAGGAAGGCCTCCTTACTCAAAAAGCTGGGAAACCAGCAGGTCTGATGGTCTCTAAGACTCCTGGGTGTCCTCTTCAACACATCCTCCACATAGTTAAAGTGCAGATCTGACCAGGTCACTCCCTTACTCAAAAGCCTCTAGTAGCTCCCTATTGTTTCTGATCTCAAATTTGAAGTCTTCTCATTGCTCTAGAATGCTGGGTTCCAGCAAGCAATTTTGCTCTATTCCTTACAAATCAGCCCTGGACCTTTATATTCTCTGACCCCTGAGATTAGAATGTGTATCCTCCTCATCTCTTTCTCTGGGAATCCCTGGTTTTCTTCCAAGTTCAGCTTTCCTGATCCCCAACAGCCAGGGCCTCCCCCCAAATAATCTTGGGCACGTGCAGTTCCTAAGTTTTACATTGACTTCTATGGGCACCAGTAGATTATAAGCTCTTGAGGGCACAAACGGTTTCTTTTGGTGTTTTGTATCTTCAGCGTCTGTCTGGCACATATTACGAATTTAATCAATGCTGGGTGACAATTGATCACTTCATTGATTCTTCCAACTTTAACGTTTTGGGATTTAAGCTCCCTCCCAGCTCTAACATTCCATGTTCTAAGATTCCTCTCAGCGTGACTTTCTATGTCCTAAACTATTTCCAAGTCTCATGTTTCTTATTCTAAAGCTCCTCCAATTGTGACTTTCCCTCCTAGCTTTAATGTTCATGTTCTAAGGCCTCTCCAGCCCTGACATCCCTTGTTCTAAGCTCCCTCCTAGCTCTGACATCTCCTGTTCTAAGCTCCCTCCCAGCTCTGACATCTCCTGTTCTAAGCTCCCTCCCAGCTCTGACATCTCCTGTTCTAAGCTCCCTCCTAGCTCTGACATCCCCTGTTTTAAGCTCCCTCCCAGCTCTGACATCCCCTGTTCTAAGCCCCCTCCTAGCTCTGACATCTCCTGTTCTAAGCTCCCTCCCAGCCCTGACATCCCCTGTTCTAAGCTCCCTCCTAGCTCTGACATCTCCTGTTCTAAGCTCCCTCCCAGCTCTGACATCTCCTGTTCTAAGCTCCCTCCCAACTCTGACATCTCCTGTTCTAAGCTCCCTCCTAGCTCTGACATCCCCTGTTTTAAGCTCCCTCCCAGCTCTGACATCCCCTGTTCTAAGCCCCCTCCCAGCTCTGACACTCCCTGTTCTAAGACCCTCCCAGCTCCAACAATCTCTGTTCCAAAGTCCCTGGAGCTCCTAGAACTTATATTCTATCCACCTATGACCAGGGCTGGGAGGGCTCTTCCACCCAGAGTGAGAGTGCTCGGTGCGCCTGGATCACTGTGCTCCTCCCTCCCCCTTCCTCTCTGCTGGCCCCCAGCTCACCTTTGCACAGATAGTAGGAGCCGATGAAGCTGGTTTTGGTGGGCCGAGGCCGGATCCGCTTCCACGTCTTGTCCTCAGAGTTCCGGATCCTCCCCAGCAGAATGTCCCGTTTACATTTGTGCTCTAGGTCCTCCCGGTAGGTGTAGTCACCAGCTTTGGGACCTGTGGGGAAGGCAAGAAGGGATCTATGAGTCTGGGCCTGTGGGCAGGTGTGTGAGCCCAAGAGCAGCAGAGGCAAACGGGAGGACAAGAAGCAAACAGGTCTGAAAGAGGTCAGAGGGTCCTAAGGATGTATTTCTTGTCTAGTATTCAAATGGCTATTGAACTGCCTCTTCCTCCATGAAGTCTTCCAGATTGTTTTCAAATCAGAAACTCTGGCTCCCCAAAAGCTCTTTGCTCACATACCATGTATTGTATTAGTCTGAATTTCCCCAGGATCAGTCGAATAAACTGTTGGTTTGGGGAGCACACAAAAAGTGATATAGATTGATTTCAAGAGATTTAATTAGGGGCGAGGGGGACTAGGAAGTTGGAGAAATAAACACCAATAACTGCATTTAGGGGAATGAAAATAAGGCAAAGGAGAAACACTGACAAAATCCTCTGAGGAAGAGGAAGAGGGAGGGTCAAAGCAGGCTTCCTGGAAAAGGCAGCCCCTCAGCGGGTCCTGAAAAGCAGGGAGAAGTGACTCCACTGCAGTCCTGCGGGGAGCACAAGTCAGAGTTTGGACTAAAAACAGGGAAGTGAGAGGTCAGTTTGGCCCAAGTACAGAGGAGGTGAAACGTTTGGCTGAAAGACGAGTTTCATGACCAGCAGGATGACTTCAGAAAGGCCTGGAGAGATCTATGTGAACTGATGCTGAGTAAAGGGAGCAGAACCAGGAGATTATTGTACAGGGCAACAAGAAGATTATATGATGATCAATTCTGATGGACGTGGCTCTCTTCAACAATGAAAGGATTCAGGCCAGTTCCAATGATCTCATGATGAACAGAGCCAGCTACACTCAGAGAGAGGACTGTGGGAACTGAAAGTGGATCATAACACAGCATTTTCACTTTTTTAGTTGTTGTTCATTTGCATTTTGTTTTTTACTCATTTTCTTTCTTTTTTGATCTGATCTTGCGCAGCAAGATAACTGTACAAATATGTTTACATATATTGGAACAAACATATATTTTAACATGTAAAGAAAAAAAAGGACAAGTTCCATATTGATTGTGCTAGAACTTGAGGCGGATGCTCATTAGGAATTAGGAATTCAATTAGGAATTTTGAAAGATGTTACAAGCTTTCTGCTGGAGACTCGATCAGAGGAACGCTTTAAAAAGGTGCCCTGGAAAGTGAGTGGAATGGAGGCCCATAGGACAAACGGTGTGGATGTCTGCTGGCTGCTCTGTGGGCGCGTGTATGTATTTATCACATGACAGGCTTGCCAAGCCTATGGACTACTGCACATTTCTAGAAGCTAGAAAGAACTCAGAAAATATACTGGAGATTACAAAGGCTTGAGCAAGAAACAGGAGACCTTCGAAGTATGGGGGAATGTTTCCATCCCGGTTGCCAATGGAAGGCCCGGCCTTCAGAAGAGAAAGAAGGATTTAAGAAGGTGATATGGAAGAATGCGATATGGATTTCTGAACTAGAGTTTTTGAGGGTGAAATAGAAGGCTCTCAGCTAGCATGGAGTATACCCAAGATGGACCAATGAAAGCCCGAGTTAAAATGAGAAGGGAAATGATAAATTAGGAAAAAATCTTTCCACAAGTTTCTCCGATAAAGGTCTCATTTCCAAGATATCTAAGGAACAGATACAATTTTTTAGAATAAGAGCCATTCCCATAAATGGTCAAAGGCATAAGAAATCCAAGCTATCAATAACCATGTAAAACCGTTAACAATTAGAGAAATGGAAATCAAAGAAATTCTGAGATCCCACCTCACACCCATCAAAGATTAAAAAAAAAAAAAAAAAAAAAAAAGGAAAATGACAAATGTTGGATGGGCTCTAGGGAAACAGGCACATCAATTCTGTATTGTCATTCTGCAAAATGATTTGGACCTGTGTCACAAGATATTAAATTGTGCACATCCTTTGACCCTGTGATCCTACCAGTAAACCAATACCCCAATATCAAAGCAAGAGGAAAGGGACCCATTTTGTGCAAAAATATTTGTAATAATTCTTTTGTTATAGCAAAGAATTGGAAACCGAGAGGATGTCCATCAAGAGGGGAATGACGAGGGGCAGCTAGGTGGCACAGTGGATAGAGCACCAGCCCTGAATTCAGGAGGACCCGAGTTCAAATCTGGTCTCAGACACTTAACACTTCCTAGCTGTGTGACCCTGGGCAAGTCACTTAACCCCAGCCTCAGAAAAAAAAAAAAAAGGAAGAGGGGAATGACGGAACAAGTTATAGTCTAGGAATATGATGGAATGCTATTGTACTATAAGAAAAGATAAAGGGAATGGTTTCGGAAAAACTTAGGAAGACTTTTTTGAATTGATTAATAGTAAAGTCAACAGGAAAACAATGTCTACAATAACAATATTATAAGGATGAGCAACTTCAAAAGACTTAATTGATTGATACAATGACCAGCCATGATACTGGAGGACTCATGGTGAAGCCTGTTGCTCACCTCCTGCCAGAAAAGTAAAGACTGAGAAAGACAATTTTAGACACAGACAATGCAGGAATCTGTTTTGCTTGTGTATATTGGTAACAAGGTTTTGTTTTTGCCGCCCTCCTCTCCCCCAATTGTGGATAGGGTTAGAAAGAGAAGGAACAAATCTGAAAATTAATTTTTAAGAGTTCAAAATAATCTGCTGAGACACTTCTCAGTCAAAGGAGAGAGAAGTTAAAAGTCAAAAAGCAGCAGAAGAATAAAGTATTGAGGATAGGAATAAAGTTCCAGTTCAATAGAATGATGATTTTAAGAGAGGGAGCTGTCCAGTATCGTACAGGTAATCTTATAATGAGTTCTCTGTCATTACTGAGGCTAGATAAGCATTTGGCATCATTCTGTAGAAACATAAAATGCATCCCTTGGGAGGGGATTGAATTAAGTCATCACTAATGTCTTTTCCATTTCTGAGATTCTTTGGTTCTGAAATGCTAAGATTCTAAAAGTCCAGAATACCCACGATTCTAGGATTCAAAGTCTTATTTTTAAGACCATGATTAGGAAAGTTATTGTACTGTAAGAAAAGATAAAGGGAAGGGGTTCAGAAGAACCTAGGAAGACCTAGCTCTCTGATTATGAAATTTTTTAGATTCCCTAAGACTATGGTTCTCTATGATTCCAAGATTCTCTGATTTTCCAAGTTGGTTTTTCAAGATTTTGAAGCTCCTTTAAGCCTGTGAGTACAAGATTCCATGAATCTCGGTGTCTCGAGTGATAGGAGGGGAGACCGGAGGCAGGTTAGGTATCACATTACCTGTTTTGGGATAGCAGAGGTGGCAGGCCTGCTTGAAGAGATGGGTAGAAGCCAGGGGGTTCTTGACGAGCAGGGCGGTATTGGGCAAGGCGGACTCTTGCTGGGGCAGCATGTCGGGCACCTTGGGCAGAGGGGAGTGACTTGTGCTACTGAGGCTGGCTGGCTAGATACAGGATAGAAAAGAAGGTGAGTGAATCCCCTTTGCCAGACTCTGCCAGCCCAACTACAGACCCAGAGTCTCTGGCTCCTTCCTTCCCTCCCAGCTTAGATCCATTCTCTGAAAATGAAATCCAACTAATGAAAAAAACTCAAGAATATTAGAGCTAAGCAGCCCACTAACTCCCCTCATGGAGCCCCCAGAAAGGGGAGATATTTGCACCCAGTTGTGTTTGAAAGGTGGTATGGTATAGTAAACAGAGAGCTGGCTTTGGAGTCAGGAAGAACTGGGTCAACGATGAATTATATAGATCCCAACATAACATTCTCACTGTTCAATTGCATTTCATTTTCTTACTCATTTTCTTTCCTTTTTTGATCTGATTTTTCTTGTGCAGCAAGATAATTGTATAAATATGTTGACATATATTGGATTTAACATATATTTTAACATGTATAACCTATGTTGGATTGCTTGTCATCTAGGGGAGGGGATGGGGGGAAGGAGGGGAAAATTGGAACATAAGGCTATGCAAGGGTCAATGTTGAAAAATCATTCATCCATAAGTTTTGAAAATAAAAAAGCTTTAATTAAAAAATGAATTATATAGAGAGAGCCAAGTTGCCTTGGTTTTAAATTCAGTTTTAAATCCAAGGATTATTTTAAGGGGGTGGCCTTTTTTGGGATGGCCTACATTCAGACTAATAGGGTAAATTGAAATAAATGACTGATTGGTGAAGGGAGTTACCTCATCTGGGATTTCTCTATATCAGGGAAATTCCAGGCAATTCTATCCCTTTCCCTAAATTTGATTGAGGACTTGAATCTAGTCTCTGTGACTCCCTGGTCCCATGCTCTTCTTCCTAAGTCCTGGACAGCACCTTTCTTTAAGGCTCTCTAGGGAAACCTGCTCCAGGATAATCTTGGACCAGTCATTTTAGTTGCTTAGGCTTCAGTCTGCCCATTTGGATATGGGAAGATTGGAGTAAATGTCGCTAAGATCCTTGGGGGTTCCAGCACCTTGGGACTTTCTGCTTTTCTATGGGTATAGCAGTGACTACCTGACCATGTAAGGTTCCATCTTTTTTTTTTTTTTTCTGTGCAAGGACCAGGGTTCTCATTCTTCCTTCCCACTCCAACCCCCCTCACTCTGGAAAGGAGAAGACCCCCCAGCAAAACTTATCCTCTCCCAAGCCTCCCAGATGTCCCCAGGGGAACTTCACTCACTGCAGGGGGCGGCTTCTGGGTGCTGCTTGGTGGTCGTAGGTCCTGAGAGGAGGTGTCCTCTAGGTGGGGGAAGAGAAATGAGCATTATTTTCCCTTGTAGGAGAGGTGGCTGAGGGGAAGCATGGCATGTGGACTATCCGTGGCTCATTTCTAAACCTGTAACAAGTCCTTTTCTGCCTCCCCTAACCCCCAAGGGGCCACAATAAGATTCTGACCCGGAAGGGAAGAGGTATGAGGTCAGAAGAGCGGTACTGGATCCTCCCTCTGACAGTCACTGCCTATATGAGCTTGGCCGGTTATGCCATGTCTATGGACCTCAGTTTCCTCATCTGTAAAATTGGGAGCTGGATTTGATGGTCTCTGAGAAAGTGAAATCTCAAGTTGAGAGCTTGCCATTATCCTGCTGAGCTTTTCGATCTGTCTGGCAAGAGGTCTGAATCCCCCCCACCCCACCCCATTTGCTTTGCAATTTGGATTTTGGGGCTGGAATTGGTTTTAAACCCAAGGATTATTTTAAGGAAGTGCCCTTTGTTGGGATGGCCTATATTCAGAATAATAGTGTAAATTGAAATAAATGACTGATTTCAGGGTCTTTACTTCTCCCTGTAGGTCATCACATACACACACACACACACACACACACACACACACACACCCCACTGGTGGAGAGCAGAATAGTGGTAAAGGCCTTGCCTTGAGGACTGGGTAGACATTGGGAGTCCAAGCTTTGCCATTAACTAATGTGTGACCTTCCCTAACAATGGGCCTCAAGTTCCTACCCTAAAAAATAAGGAGACCGGACTCACCGAGTCTCAAGGGCCCTCCCATCACTGACATTCTATCCTAAGGCAAGTTCTAAGGTTCCTTCTAGCTCTGAAATTCTGGGTTTGAAGGTTTCTCCCAACTTTGACATTCATATTCTGGGGTCTCTTCCCATGAGCACTTACCTACTGTGAATGAATCAAGTGTGTCCAGGGAGCCTCGGACAGGTCCAAAGCTGTCCAGGGCTTCGAGGTGGGCATCTGTGTACGGGAGCAAGTCCAGATGATCCAAGGTGTCCAGTGAGGAGGCCGGGGAGTCAAAGGCTTCCAGCATAGAGGAGGTCATCTTCTTGGTGGGGTCCATAACAAGGCCAAAGGATGCAGGGGGCAATGGATTGGAGACAGGGATGGTGCCGCTCACCACAGGGGGCAAGAGGGGTGCCCCGCCAGGGAACACGGGGATCCTCTGGGGCATTTCACTGGGTATAGTAACTGGAATGGAGCCTTGTACCAGAGACTACAAGAAGATTGGCAACAAATAGAAGGAAGGAAGGGATGGGGCATGGGAAAGAAGAAGAGGAGAAAGGGAGAAATGAGGGGGAAGGAGTGATAAGAGAATAGAGAATGGGAAAGAAAGAGATGGGCAGCAAGAGATAAGGGGAAGAAAAGCAAAAGGAAATAAATAAGGAAGAAAGATGGGGAAAGAAAAGAAAGAAGAAAGGGATTAAGAAAAATAGAAGAGGGAGAAAGAAAAAAGGTAAAAGAAAGACGGAAAGGAAATGGAGACAAAAGGGGGAAGATAGAGAAAAGGTGGAGAAGAGGGGAAAATGGAAGAACAAATAGAGAGTTGAGCTTTCAATTAATAATTAATTGTTTTAAACAAAATCAAATCATTATAATTAATCATGATTATTCATCTAAATAGATTAGATACCTATTCACCCCCCTACCCCATCCTTCCCTCTAGGACATAATCTGAACCAATTGGGGTGTCAGTTCCAAGTATTCCACTGAGGATGGATATTCTCAAATAAGTCCTCACTAAGGACTTCCCAAGTTACCTCATTAGGATAGTGGGAGATAATAGACGGGAAAAGAGTTTGAAAACAAAATCAATAATAAACTTGTTTTATTTTTGATTATTCTACCCTATTTTTGCGTATGAGGTTACATTGACTAGACAGGGGAAGCTGGTCACCCACAGTACTGAGACATGGGGGGGATCTCTAGCTGTCCTCGGTGGACAGAGGAGATAAACAAGAGAAGTGAGCGGCAATGAATGAATGAATGAATGAGAGCGTGAATTTTCTCACCAATGAATCCAGGAGGGAGTCAAGTTCTGGCCCAAAAACATCCCCATCAGAGAAATCTTCCATGTTCTCAGGTCCAGCCCCATCTGGAGGGGCCAGCAAGTCAGTGGTGGGAGGGAAAAGGGTTGTGGTGGAACCCTTGATCTCAGGGTCGGGAAGGAGGGTGATATCACAACCAGGAATAGAGGCAGTGGTTGGGGCTGTGAGACATCTTAAATCCATGGAGCAGTCTGAGGAAGAGGAAGATAGAGAGAAAGCTCAGCATTCTTGGGGAGAGGGGTTGATTTTTAACCCTTCAATTCCATTCAGCAGCATTTATTAATCAACTACTATGGGCCCAGCACTGTACTAGGTGATGAAAATACGGAGACAAGAATGAAACTAGCCCTTCCCTTCAAAATACTTACGTTCTACTCAGAGGATACAAAACATTCAAAGTAAATAGAAAATAGGGATGCTAATCCTCCAAGTTGGCACTCATAATGAAAAGCTGGGTCGCTGCTAGTTTGAGTTTTAAGGCTCTTCTGAGTGGCCCTATAGAGCATGAGCCCCCACCAGTGTATTTCACATTAACAATCAGTAACTAACTCTTAGCAAAGGCATTTACTAAGACAGTAAAATAAAAAGAGTAAAAAGAGCCTAGAACTAAGTTATTTAAAACCTCACATACATGTGTCACATTTTTGCTTGTCCAATAAGGTTGCTCCCTTTAATTTGGTCAGATAAAAGTGTATAGATGGTGGATGATGAATAAATCTCAGCAACCGCTTTATACCTAGTTTTGATTTTGCAATTCCAATCTTAGCCAGAATATGTAACTGACCAAGGGAAAAAAAATAAGAGTACAACCAGATTGTAAAGGATTTTAAATGTCAAAAAGGATCATTTTTTACTGGAGCTCACAGGCAACAGGGGAGCTTCTTCAGGAAGAGAGTGACATAGTTGGCCAGGTGTTTTAGGAACCTCATTTTGACAGCTGTGTGTGAGATGAACGGGAAGATCAGGAGCAGGAAGGCAAACCAGGAGAACAGGAAAGAAGTGATGGGGCTGAACTGTGGTGATGGATGTGTCAGATGAAAGAAGAATCATTAAGATCTGGTGAAGACAGAATCGATAAGACTTGGCGTTGAGTTGAATAGGGGAGGTGAGGGAAGAGGAGAAGTTCAGGAAGACAGTCTAGGAAACCCTCTCTGATATTCCTAGTAAATAATTACGTCCTCCTTGGACCTTATGTAGTACATTATTTGGGGTACATAAGTCCTCCTATGAACTGACAATATTATTGACAATATTAGTTATTGCGATTTGTGTCAACTCCACAGTGGATTTGGGTAAGTTCTATGAGGAAAGGACTAGGACCTCATTTTTCCTAAAACCGATGTCTAGAGGAGCACGGTGGACACAGTGACAGTCATTTAATAAGTGTTTGTTGAGTAAATCGCTTAACAAATGGCCAGGGGATTAATAATCTGATTTTCTGCCCTTAAGGAGGTGGGAGAAACATCCTATTAAAAAGACAGGAGTTCCAGGAGTTCTCAGTTCTCTCCTGAATCAAGTCTCTTTAAAATGGTTTATTGATACTATTACTTCCTAATGACTCCTCCCCATCGTTGTTGTTGTTTCATTATGTATGACTGTGTCCCCATGGGGTTTTCCTGGCAAAGTTCCTAGTGGTTTGCCATTTCCTTCTCTGTGCATTATGTCAAGGAGAGGGTAAGTGACTTGCCCAGCTATTAAGTGTCTAAGGCAAACTGCACTTAGGTGTTCCCAGCTCCAGGTCCATCACTGGGTTCTCGGAGCTACTCAGCTATCTCCTAGCAACTCCTCCCTACCTCCCAGCCAACAGAACCCTTCCTTGCAAAGCATTTGCCATGACCGACAAGGTATGCCCCATTCCCCAACTGGAGTCCACCACCTCTATCAGAGGCAGAACACAGAGAATTACTTATCTCCATTAATTGTTTTGCTGACTGCCTGAGCTCTTTCCTTTTTTTGGTGTCTTACTTCCTTTCCTAGGTGAGACAGACCAGCCTGGGCAAGCTGTGAGAGTGGAAAGGGGAGGCAGGAGACCAGTAAGTAGGAGCAAGACTTGTCTTTCCCCTTCCATAGCCCTATGCTAGTCCAGTGCCAGGGGCAAGAAAGCATGAACAAAGTTGAGACGCTTCTGGGGCTTCTGGGTAATAGCTAAAATTATATACAGCTTTAAGGCTCTTTATTTTTCAGCACAATATCTGGTACATAGTAATAAATGATGTTTAATAAATGATGATTAAAGTCTACAGAGTGCTTTCTGTGGGTTTATATACATACATGTATGTATATGCATATACACATATACATGTGTATACATATATGCATATATTATATATATGATTCTAGATATCAAATGTCATTTGAGTCTCACAACAACTCGGTGATCCCCATTGACAGGTGAAGAAACTGAGGCACAGATTTCCCCAGGATCCAGTAAGTATCTGAGGCTGGATTTGAACTCAGGTCCTTTCTGATTCTGTCTAACATTCTATCAGCTCTACCACCTAGCTGGGTATCAGAGATGAAGTTTTTTATTAGGAAGGTAGGAATGTCAAGTCCTACCTCTCTCCTGGGGGACCCCAGTGGAAAATACAGGAAATACTAAAGAGCTGGTAAAGATTGAGTCACTTCCTGAAATCAGCCCAAGGCTCTATTGGGACCATTGCCAAGGGCAGTATTGGAGCTACTTCTCATGGTCCATTTCTCTAAACTTTCCTGTTCCTGGCACAGGATAACCTCCATCTGAGGTTATTCCCTCCACCACCTCCCATTCATCTCCCAGGGTTCTCTACCTGTTTCGATGTCATCTATAGAACCAAGTCCATTGGATGTTCCCTGTGGAGAGAAAGAGAACGTGATATCAGGAGAGATGTGGGTGGCCATAAATCACCATCCTTCTCTGTGTATAATGTCTTGTATATACCCCAATGTCTTTTCCCATTAGGACATAAACTAGTTGAGGGTAGGGATTATTTTTGCCCTTTTTTGCATCCCTGGTACTTCATGGTGTCTGATACAGTAAATGATTGTTGACTGAATACAAGGAAAGGGATAACAGGAAATTCCAGTGCTCCCTCATATTCAAGAGGTCTCATGTTATGTCTGTATCTTCTCCCTGCCTCAGACTAGGAGCCTGCCAGTTCTCACATCATTATATTAGAGAGAGACAGAGACACAGAGACAGAGAGATAGAGATATAGAGTCAGAGAGAGAGAGAGAGAGAGAGAGAGAGAGAGAGAGAGAGACACAGAGACAGAGAGAGAGAGAGAGAGAGAGAGAGACAGACAGACAGACAGACAGACAGACAGAGAAATAGAGATACAGAGTCAGAGAGAGAGAGAGAGAGACAGAGAGAGAGAAAGAGAGAGAGAGACAGAGACAGAGAGAGAGAGAGAGAGACAGAGAGAGAGACAGAGAGACAGAGAGAGACAGACAGACAGACAGACAGACAGAGAAATAGAGATACAGAGTCAGAGAGAGAGAGACAGAGAGAGAGAAAGAGAGAGAGAGAGAGAGAGAGAGAGAGAGAGAGAGAGAGAGAGAGAGAGAGAGAGAGAGAGATCCTGTTGGTGAATAGCCATTAAAAAAAAAAAAAAAGGATGGAGAGATGAGGTCAGGATGATCATGCTATGGCTTTAGAGATAGTTGGATGAATGGACCCAAAGAACAGTCATCAAGTGGTAAATCTTCTGCAGTGAGGGAAGTCTGGTGGAGTGCCCTGGGACTCTCTCCTTAAAGGGATAGACAGCATATTTAACAAGTTTACAGATGACCCATAAGCCACAAAGGAACGCTAATAGACTACAAAGCCAAACAAGAGTCTCAAGCTAGAATCGTGAGCTAAATCTAGTGCAAAGAATTTTAATTGGAAAATTAAAGTCTTGGACTTGGATTGAAAAAAAATCATCTTCAAAACAAAAGAAATGGAAGATGTCACTAAGTCACATCGGCAGGAAATCTCAATCCACAAAGCCTTTATTAAGTGTCCCCTGTACACCAGACATTGTGCTAGGTATTGGGTATACAGTGACAAAAATGGAACCAGTTCTGCCCTTAAGATATGTAAAATCTATAGGATAATTCCTTGGTGTTTTAATAAAATACAAGCTTTGCCCAGTCGCCAAAATCTTCTTCTGATTTTTTTTAAATTTACCTTTTTTTTTTCTTGTTATACAATTCGTTCATTTTTTAGACATTTCTTTAAGAATCATATTAGGAAAGAAAAATCAGAACAAAAGGAAAAAACCACGAGAGAAAAAAGAAACAGAAAAAGTGACATATTCTTAAAAATTGCCTGGGACATTGAGAAGGATCACGACTTTCCCAAGAGCACACAAGTAAGACAGGTGAGGTGAGAGGGAAGACCTGAGCCCAGGCCTTCCCAATGCCAAAGTTCATCCTCTACCCCAGGGCTACTTAAACTTTTCCACTCACGACATCTTTTTGCCTGAGAAATGTTTAAATGATCCTTGATACAAAGGTTAATAAAATAGGTAAAAAAAATCAAACACTGACATAATTTTATGAACCCCTCTCCCCCAAACGTAAAACCCATTATGGGGTCATGACCCACAATTTAAGAAGCTGAGTTCTAACCAATACAGCATACTGCCTCTCTACTTATCTTCAGTCACATAAAGCAAAGTCTGGAGAGCAGAGTAAGACGGGATGGGGGTTGTCTTCTTGTCATACCCAGGTCAGGCTCCTATGGAGCACCGTGCCCCCTGGCACAGACCTGGCTTAGCTTTGACTGGGTTAGGTTCTGGATATCACATTTTAGGGAGGACATGGAATAGTTCCAGAGGAAGAGCACTCAGGAGGACAAAGAAAAAGATAATTGGAGGAATTGGGGATATTGAATCCAGACACAAGATGACTTGTATTTGACAGGTGTCCATGGGAGAGGGGGCAGCCTTTGTCCACTTAGTTCCAGAGGGCTGAACAAAAAGCAGTCGAGAGAAGGAAAAGCTGAAGGAGCAAATTTTATATCAAAATAAAGGATAAATTTCCTAACAAGGTTGTTCAATTGTTTCAGTGATCCCATTTGGGTTTTTTATTGTTGTTGTTGTTGTTGTTGTTGTTTTTTTGGCAAAGATACTTCTCCAGCTCATTTTACAGATAAGGAAATTGAGGCAAACAGGGTAAAGTGATTTGCCAAGGATCACACAGCTAACTGCCCTTCTAACAACAAAAGTGGGATGAATCATCTCCAAGAGCAGTGATTCCCCCATCACTAGTGATCTTCAAGTACAGGAAAAGAAGGAAGGAAGGAAATAAGAAAGGGACAGAGGGAGGAAGGAAAGAAGAAATTAAAAGAGAAAGAGAGAAAAACAAAGAAGGAAAGGAGAGAATAAAGAAAGAAAGTAGAGAAAAAGGAAAGAAGGAAGGAAGGAAGGAAGGAAGGAAGGAAGGAAGGAAGGAAGGAAGGAAGGAAGGAAGGAAGGAAGGAAGGAAGGAAGGAAGGAAGGAAGGAAGGAAGGAAGGAAGGAAGGAAGGAAGGAACAAGGAAACTCCTCCTCACAAATCCACCAGCCCTAAAGATTCTGTGATTCTTTGATATGAAAACAGTTGATTCTCTGGCTAAGGATTCACCTCCTGTGTAATTACATTTAATGATTCAGACTCATGATAAAGCAGTTCACTTTCCCTAAATTGGGGATCCACATCCAGGAAGGAGTTGAGGACAACCAACTGAAGTACAATTGCATAAAGCCTCTACCTCCTCCTCTGTCTCTCTGTGTCTCTCTGTTTCTGTTTCTGTCTCTCTGTCTCTGTCTCTCTGTCTCTGTCTCTCCCTGTCTCTCTGTCTCTGTCTCTCTCTGTCTCTGTCTCTCTCTCTCTTTCCATGTGGTCCCAGGGAGAAGAACGGGAAATAATGAGCAGGAGTTAGAGGCAGCCAGATTTTGGCTTGATGCATGTTATTCTTTGTTTTGGAAGAGAGGAAGGGGAAGGAAGGTTTTAAATTGGCCCCATCTCGGGGATGCTGGGTATGAATCTTCCTTCCCTGGGGTAAATTGCAACTCCTCCTTTATAGAAAGTGTTAGGAAAGCAAAGATACCGAGATATAATCAGAGGCAGGATTCGAATTGGGTTTTTCTAGGTTCCAAGGCCAGCCCAGCCACTGTCTGTGGCCCAAGGATAATATCATTAAGAGCTGGGGCTTCTGTAATGATTTAAGAATCACAGAACAACGACCTCTTGTGGCAGCTGGTGTGTGGTTTACATTTTGCAGATGAGGAAACAGAGGCAATGAGGGGGAAGAGATTTTGTACATGATCCCATAGTAGAAAGGTCTACTTATAGCATCTCATTTGACCCTCGAGGGAATATGATCAAACACTGCTCCAAATTGTTCCTTTTTAATCCACTTCAGAGCCTGGTTGCACCTCAAAGTGAAAATAGAACTTCTGCAGTTAGCAAGAACAGCCCCCCATCACCCCGCTGAAATGGATATTCTCATACCCTCTTTTACAGGTAAGGAAACCGAGGGACTTGCCCACAAGCCCACAGCTAGAATTTCTTCAAGCAGGAGCTGTACGGCCCTTGTTGGGGATTGGACACATATAGTCTGGACTACATAACTCCTACGGTCCTTTTCATGCTCTGTGCTTCTGTGGCCAGCCTCCCAGAGATCCCCAGCTCATCCCACCGCTCTCATTGGCCATTACTGCTAAATTAGGTCATTGCCAGCCCACCACTGACTCACGAGTGACCACAATCCCGCTGTATCTGGACAATACAAATGCTTCCCTTTGTAACCCCCTCTATTTTATTTTATGCATTTAATAATGATGCTATTGTTCGGTTGGGCCCAACTCCTTGTAACCCCCTGAATCCCAGCTCGAGGGACCACTCCACTATCTCCCAAAGTCTGTCCAAGCCTTTCATTGTTTCCATGACACCATCTCTCCATCTCATCCTCTTCTCTTTTTTGCCTTTTATCTTTGCTCCATCAGGATCTTTTTCATTTTATGACCAAAGTATTTAAGCTAGATTATGTTACATATAACATGATATATCATATCATATATTACATATTATTATAGCATATAACACATGATACACTATATAATTACATAATGTGGCATATAGAATATAATACAATATATTATACCATATATTATGTTAAAATAATAAACAATATATTATAAAGCAATATATTAATATAATGTATAATGATATATAATATTTATTTAATAATAGATAGTATTTTAAGATTTGGAAAATACTTCAAATATTAGTTTATTTGCTCTTCAGAGCAACCATGGGAAGTAGGTACATTGTTATCTGCACTCTATAATTAAGGAATCAAAGCAGATTAAGGTTGAACAATTTGCCTTGGGTCACACAGTTAATAAGTCTCTGGGGCAGGATTTGAACTCGGGTCTTGCTGACTCTCCCATTAGGCTGCCTCTTTTCACTTACACGGCCAGTCGCCAGCCTCTGTCAATCCCCATCACCTCCAACCAGAGTAGCCTCTCCCTTTCTCCAGACTCTCTTCTCTCCCACTCAATCCTCCTCCTAGCTGCCCAAAGAGCTTTTCTAAATTACATGCTAGTGTAATCAAAAATCCTTAATAGCTCCGTGGTTCCTTTAAGATAAGATACGAATCCTCAGTTGAAGTCCTCCACAATCCAGCTCCTACTTTCCTTTCCTTATTTCTTTTTATTCCCCTTCACACACTCTGTTCTAGTTAACATGGCTGCTAGCTGGTCCCCGAGCACAACTTTTCATCCTCTATTTTGGAATGAATTCTGCCTTACTTCTGCTCAATGGGAAGAGCACAGGTAGATTCACCATCCTGAGTTCAAATCTGGCATCAGGTACTTCCTAGCTGTGTGACTCTGGGCAAGTCATTTAACCCTGTTTGCCTCAGTTTCCTTATCTGTAAAATGGACTGAAAAAGAAAATGGTCAATCACTCTAGTATCTTTGCCAAGAAAACCCCATGGACAGTATGGTCCACAGGGTCACAGAGATGGACGTGACTGAGCAACAACAAAAAGTCATAGGCCTTGGCAAGTGATTTGGGATTTATTGAGTGCCTATTAACAAGCGAGGCCATGAGCTAAGTTCTGGGGATGGAAGTATCAGAGAAATCTCTCAGAGTTCGAGGAGGGGCAACAGGAAGAGGGTCACGTCATTAATGGGTGGAGGGCCTGGAGAATTTCTGTGAAGATATTTAATGGGCAGTTGAGGATATAAGTAACTAGGGATAAGGAGGGAGGAGAAGGCCAGGGACACAGACTTGGGCATCATGGGCATTGTGCTCACAGAAGCCGTGAGAGTGGATGAGATCCATGAAGAGAAGAGTGTAGAGAGAAAAGCAGCTTAAGGACAGAACCAAGAAGCACAAACGCACACACAGAGAAAGAAAGGGAAAGTGCAAAAAGAGTCTGAGAAGGTGACAGGCAGAAGGAGAACTATCATAGGGGAGGCACTGGTGCAATCAGGGGAGCCAGCTGAGGGAGAAAACGTCCCTTTCATGTCACATAGTCTTTGTTATTAGCATCCTAGATATCCCCTGTTCTAGGCTCCCTCCCAGCTCTGACATCCCTTGTTCTAAGCTCCCTCCCAGCTCTGGCATCCCCTGTTCTAAGCTCCCTCCCACCTCTGACATCCCCTGTTCTAAGCTCCCTCCCACCTCTGACATCCCCTGTTCTAGGCTCCCTCCCACCGCTGATATCCCCTGTTCTAGGCTCCCTCCCAGCTCTGACATCCCTTGTTCTAAGCTCCCTCCCAGCTCTGGCATCCCCTGTTCTAAGCTCCCTCCCACCTCTGACATCCCCTGTTCTAAGCTCCCTCCCACCTCTGACATCCCCTGTTCTAGGCTCCCTCCCACCTCTGATATCCCCTGTTCTAGGCTCCCTCCCAGCTCTGACATCCCTTGTTCTAAGCTCCCTCCCAGCTCTGACATCCCCTGTTCTAAGTCCCCTCCCCATTCTGACATCCCCTGTTCTAAGCTCCCTCCCACCTCTGACATCCCCTGTTCTAAGCTCCTTCCCACTTCTGACATCCCCTGTTCTAAGGTCCCTTCCAACTGTTCCATGACTAGGATCTTCCCTAGCTGTGTGCTAGCATTGTAAAGAATGACCACTCAGATCTAGACAAGGGCTGCCTGTGTGACTCCCCCAACATCCCCACCACACCCAGGCTGGGCCTGAAATGAATCCTCTGCAAAGCTTTGGGCACAATCTACAACAGCCACCATTTCCTCAGAACTCCAGGCTTCCAGGGTGCTCTATGTGCAATAGCTCTGCTGGGAGATGGAAAGGATGAACATTACTGTTCTCATCGTAAAGAGGAGAAAACTGAGGCTCAAATGAGAAATGATTGGTCCTTGGTCTCATGTTTAGTAAGTGGAGGAGCTGAGACTGGAACCCAGGTTTTCCCTGGTCCCCTGGAGTAAATATCAGGGGAAGGGGAGGGAGAAGGGATCAGCCAGAATGACTTGCCAACCCTGGGAGGAATCACAATTCACTGTGCACACGCCCATTCAGAGGCCAAGGCAGAATCCATCCTACCTGATCTGCTAAGGGAGCCGAGGTGCCATTACTGAGCAGCGAGAAGGTTTCCAATTCCTGTGGGGGAGGGGAAGAGAGGAGAGACAGAAACAGACAGAGACACAGAGACAGAGAGAGACAGACACAGAGAAAGAGACAGGGAGAGACAGAGACAATGACAGACAACAGAGACAAAGACAGAGACAGAGAAAGACAGAAAGAGAGAGACAGAGACAAAGACAGATACAGAGACAGAGAGAGAGACAATGATATAGACAACAGAGACAGGTACAAAGACAGAGAAAGAAACAGTGACAGAGAGATAGAGACAGACAGAGAGACATAGAGAGAGACAGAGACAATAGAGATAGACAGAAACACAGAGATAGAGAAAGAGAGACAGAGAAGACAGACCAAAAAAGAGACAGAAACAGATAAATACAAAGACAGTCAGACAGACAGAAACACACAGAGAGAGACAGAGAGAGAGCGGGAAAGAGACAGGGACAAAGAGAGACAACAGAGACAGACAACAGACAAGAGATAGACACAGAGAGAGAAAGAACAAGAGAGACACACATGGAGAAACAGAGGGAGAGGGAGACAGAAAGGAGAGAAAGAGACACAGAGAAAATAAGAGACACACCCAGAAAAACAGAGAGACACAGAGGGAGGGAGAGAGAAAGGGATGGATGCATGGATGGATGGATGGAGAGAAAGAGAGAGGAGAGGAAAGGAGAAAGAAGAATAAGAAGGAGCAGGATGAGGAGAGGAGAGGAGAAAGAGACAGAGAGGGAGAGGGGGAGAGAGAAAGAGAGAGAGAGAGAGATGAGGATTATGGACAATATCATCATGACAACAGTAGCTCTCGATGTGACACTGGGCAGCATCAAGTCCTGCTGTTTCAGTGAGGCAAAATGGGATCAATTCTGCAACTGTCTGCATCCCAGCAAAAGGGCTCTTCCCTATTGACCTAATACACACTCCCCTGCCCCCCCACACCCCCATGTCATTCTTCCTTACTAATACTTACCCACTCCTAGTATCTCCCTCTAAAATCCCCACAGATTTCATTTACCTGAGCTAATCAGTGAGACTCACTGAATGGAATTTAGAGCCCGCATGGTACAGACCTACACACATGGGTGCTTTTAGCATGTGGATATCTCTAGGCACCCTCATCCAGTCTCCAATCATCAAGAACCCATTTTAATTCTTCAGGAACCCCTAGCTGGCTCTCCCTGCCTCCTCCACCACCCCACTGTACTGCCGCGAGTATTTTTTAAAGGCACTTGTCATTTTGAATTCTACAATATTTATTATACCATGCTCTGTATACACTCTAGCCATCATTGTCCCCACTCCAAGAATCCTGGATTCAGCCCTTTGCATCCTAGGCTTTGAGACGTGACCTTTGGCCTTCTCCTGTCCAGAGTCAAGCTCTCTGGCCACTTCTTGCCCGGTTCGTCACGGGACCCCCACCTCCACTTCTGTTTTCCCTCTATGTATTTTTTCATCCGAATGCCTTTTTAAGGGATCTTGCAACAACAGTTTTTAGCACAGAGTATACTTTGTAAGTGCTTAATAAATTCCTGTTTCCTCCTTCCCTCTCTGTCTGTCTTCCTGACGCTGTCTCTGTCTGTCTGTGTTTAGTTCGATCTAAGTCCTTTTAAAGTAGCATCTTAGGGGCAGCTAGGGAGTGCAGTGGATAGAGCACCAGCCCTGAATTCAGGAGGACCCGAATTCAGATCGGGTCTCAGACACTTAACACTTCCTAGCTGTGTGACCCTGGGCAAGTCACTTAACCCCAGCTTCAGAAAATAAAAAATTAAAAAATTTTAAAAATAAAGTAGCATCTTATCTTCTAATTAGGCTGGAAAATTCTTAGATATGTAAGATTCTGTAAAACAGAACTTCTTGGAGGGAAAAAGGTGCAAAAATGTTTGTAGCGGCTCTTTTTATGGTGGCAAAGAATTGGAAAATGGGTAGATGACCATCACTCAGGGAATGGCTGAATAAATCATGGTGTATGAAGGTAATGGAATATTATTGTTCTATGAAAAATGATGAACAAGCTGATTTTAGAAAGGCCTGGAAAGATTTACATGAACGGATGCTGAGCGAAACAAGAACCAAGAATACATTGTATACAGTAGCAGCAAGAATGTGTGATGATCGACTACACAAGACTCGGTCCTTCTCAGTGATTCACCAATCCAAAGCAATCCCAATAGACTTTGGACAGAAAATGTCATCTGCATCCAGAAAAAGAACTATGGAGATTGAATGTAAATCAGCACATGCTAGGTTCACTTATTTCTTATGATTTTTTTCCCTCCAATAGTTTTTCCCCCTTTTGTTCTGATTTTTCTCTCTCAACATGATTCATAAAGAAATGTGTACTAAAAATAAAGCTAAAAAATAAGTAAAAGGGAAAAAAAGACAAACAAAAAACCAAAAGAACAGATCTCCTTGGTAATTAAGACAGGGGATTACTTAATGTTTCAAGATGATCAAATTGCTGGTTATGATGACAATCTCCCAGTCTCTCGTTTCATGGATGAAATAATACTATAAGTTCATGCCCTTGGCAAAGGCCACTGTGGTGGATCATGATTCATGATCTCAAATCTGGGGACTTTGGTGTTAGATACCAAGTATGTACTTGGAAGAGGTGATAGAAAATGGGAGGAACACCCTTCAACTTACAAAGGAGGAAACAAGGGCCTTTGAAGGCCGTCCCAGGCAGACATTTCCCCTCCACCTCCCAATCCTTCCCACCTCCACTGCCCAAGGCACCTGCCCACCTGAGGTCTCTTATATGCTTTTCTGCAGGGCAACCTCAGCTTCTGGGCCAGCTCCCGACTGAGCTGAGTGACGCTTTCATCCTAGGGGAGAAAGAAAATGTTAAGCAAGAGGGAGAAAAAAAGATTGGGTTGTTTGATCTCCAAGAGTAAAGGAAATTATGAAGTCTGGACTTCTTCTCCCACCTCTCCCTGGGCTTGCCTCTTTATCCCCTTCTCCTTTATCCTCCACCTGGCTAATTCTATGGTTCTTCCCTAAACAAGGGTAGACTGCAGCTAGCTCATACCAACTTGTGAGAGCTGATTGTTAAATTTTCACTGTGAGCATTTACACCTTAGTAATCAGCACACACTCCAAAACAGGGTTGATAATTGTTTTGTTGATTGGAATTAAGAGATGGAGAAATATTAATATTTCAGATTAAATTTAAAAGTGCATCCTGATTTTTGGAAAGATGGTTGTTAAACATTCTTCAGCACACCCCTGGTCACAAGCACCAGATGGCTTTTTTGAAGGTTAAAAAAAACTCTGCCCTCCCATTTCCCCAGCCCAACCTCCCTGATTTTACTGTCTCGGTGAGAGATCAGGGGATCCCCGTCAGGGCCACAATTCCTGGAAGCTGTGATCCAGCTGTGGACTATCCCTGTTAAAAGGGAAGTTCCTGGCAGAGACTTTCATTTTTGTCTGTGTATCCTCAGAACCTGACACAGTGCAGGGCCCATATGAGGCACTAACTCATCCAAGGTAGTTATTGGTGGGTTGAATTGGTGGACCTGAATTCAAATCTGGCCTCAGACATTTAACACTTACTAGCGTGTGTGACCCTGGCCAAGTCATTTAACCCTAACGCCTCAAAAATACATAATAAAAATCAACCCAGAGACATTCATGGCCCCTTCTGGTTCTAAGATTGTTTATGAATTTTAGTTGTTTTATTACAGCCAGAAGAAAGATGTCCTGAAAAGTGAACACTGAAAGGAAGGGGTGAAAAAAAGACTGGGATGGGAGGCTGGGGAGCTGGCACTTGTTTCTCCTTTTGCCACTTAATTTTATGCTTTTTAGGAAAATCCTTTTATGTCTTTGGGCCTCAGTTTCCTTCTCTGTAAAATGAAAAAATTAGAAAGGATGATCTCCAAAGACTCTCCCTGCTCTAACATTCTATGTTCTAAGCTTCTTCCCAGCTCTGACATCCCCTGTTCTAGAGCCTCTCCTAAATTTGAATCTGTGACTAATGTATTCCAAAGCTAGAGATACAATCTTTGGATTATCTGTGTCAAAGTCCCAAAGAATTTCCTTCCTCCCGTTACTCAAACAACAAATATTTGCTAAGAGATGATTGTGGGTTTGGTACTGAGGTAAATATAGAAGCAGAAGACATAAGGTTTAAAGTGCATGCACACACATGTATCAATAAGCACTTTCAAAATTTTCTATCCAAAAATAAATGTGAGTTATTATCACAATGCTTAATAATCACACAAATAATGATTAAACAATGGAAATATTTAGAAAATATCGCACATATTTAACCTATATCAGATTGTTTGCTATTTTGGGGGGTGGAAGAGAAGGAGAAAAATTTGGAACACAAGGTTTTGCAAAGGTGAATGCTGAAAGCCATCTTTGGATGTATTTAGAAAGATATTATCAAATATTACTTTTCCTCATAAGTAACTGAAGCCAAATTTGAACTCTTTTTAACAAGTTTAGCACACAATTTACTACACCACCTTGTTAACTAGCTTGATACAATATACTTCTTAAATACTGTGTCAAAGTTAAGTATAATACCACAAATTAAATCAAATCAAGGCAAAGTATATATTTCTAATCATAGATTGTTCTTTTCAATGCAGCCTAATATTTCATCAATTTTCTTGGCTACCCTATCTTATCATAAATTCATTTTGAATTTGAAGTCTTCTAAAACTTTCCATTTTTTATTCAAAAAAGAATACCTGTCTGAACTTAGACTACCAAAGGGAACATTTTGCACCCAAGTATCACTTATTGCTATCAAATTTATTTTATTTTATTCAATCTTATGTTCTCACTTAACGGTATTTTTGAATCCTGTTTATCCTGTGTGTCAGTTATCCTTCCTGTGATGATGTAATTGTGATAACAATGCTGTCTCTGATGTTACCCTGATCACTGATTTTAAAATGTTAAATAGCACAATCCAAACACAATTCCTTATGTTTGTTGAAACACTTTTAATTTTAAAAAAGATCATTGCATGATTACATTAATAAATTAATTAAAGGCAAAAAATAAATAAATAAAGCATTAAGCTGAGTGGTGCTAACTTTGAATGACCTCTTCAATCAAATGAGATAATGTTCATATTGTTGTTCAGTTGTGTCCAACTCTCTATGACCTTATTTGGGATTTTCTTGGCAAAGATACTGGAGTGATTTGCCATTTCCATCTCCAATTTTGACAGAAGAAGAAACTGAGGTAAACAGGGCTAATGACTTGCTCTTGGAGTCCCATAGCTAATGAATGTGGGAGGTGGGATTTGAACTCAGGGAGATAAGTCTTCCTGACTTCAGGCCAGGTGGTCTGTTCAATATAGTGCCCCTAGTGGCCGTATAACATTTTATAAAAACTTTGAAAATCTTAAAGTCCTCTAAAAATATTAATCCTTATTATTATTGTTATTTCTCCATCAGTAAAATGGGGACAATGTAAAGATGCCACTACCTGTCTTAAATAAAGGGTGGTCTGAGGTCTTAGAACCACTCAGTTCCCATTTGGCTCCCAACTCTGCCTAGGAAAATTAACTCCAGATTGGAAAGGGTGGTACTAATAACAATTAGGAGGAAACTAAAGATAGAGTATGAGAAAGAAAACTCCATTTAATGTAGGAGTTCTCAAGCTGGAGACATAAATTAGGTTGTTTGGGGTGTTTTATTTCATTTTGTTTTTAGAAACATGTTGACAATTGTATCTGAATTGAATTGGCTTCTTTTGTAATTAAAAGTTTAAATTAAAATGTTAAAATATTTTTCTACTGATGAAAATTTTGGAGCCATTTTGGAGAGCAATTTGGAAACTATGTCCAAAAGACTATTAAACTGTATATATCCTTTGATCCAGCAGTGTCACTACTGGTTCTGCATCCCAAAGAGATCATAAAAGAGGGAAAAGGACCCACATGTAAAAAATGTTTGTAGCAGCTCTTTTTGTGGTCACAAAGAATTGAAAATGGGGTAGATGCCCATCAATTGGGGAATGGCTGAATAAGTTGTGGTACATGAATGGAATGGAATAATATTGTTCTATAAGAAAGATGAGCAGGCTGATTTCAGAAACTGATGCAGAGTGAAGTGAGCAGAACCCGGAGTACTTTGTACAAAGTAACAACAAGAATGTATGATGATCAACTGTGATGGACTTAGCTCTTCTCAACAATGAGGTGATTCAAAGCAATTCCAATAGAAATGAGATGGAAAATGTCTTCTGTATCCAGAGAGAGAATTGTTGAGACTGAATGCGAATGGAAGCATAGTAGTTTCACCTTTTAAAAAATTGGTTTGCTTGTTCTTTTTTTGTGGTTTTCCCTTTTTGTTTTGATTTTTCTTTTACAACATGACTAATATGGAAATACATTTAAAATGATTGAACATATATAATCTATCAGAATGCTTGCTGTCTTGGGGAAGGAGGGAGGAAGAGAAGGAAGGAGAAAAGAAAAAAAAATTACAAAAATAAATGTTGACATTTAACATATATTGGACCACTTGCCAATGGGGAAGAGATGGGGGGAGGGAGGGGAAGGAAAAGAAAAGGATTTTGTAGGGGTGAATGTTGAAAATTATGTATATTTTCTGAAAATAAAAAGCCTTAATTAAAAATAAATGAAATGAGGTTTTGATATCCTTTCAGCTCTAAATAATAATAATAATAATAAATGTTGAAAGCTAAAAAAATAATTCAAAGTTCATAGGTTTCACTAAGGACACACAAAAAAAGAGTCTCTCCTAATGGCTCAAAATGAATTCAAGTCACAAGATCCCAGTGTACTTTATTCAGGAGGCACATGAGAACTTGTAGTTGAGATGCACACTAATTTCTTGGTCTTATTCTGTAACTCCAAACACATATGTGATCTTCCAGCCATCCTAGACTACCAGCTGTTCCCACCTTCATGCAAAGGTCTGGAGTACTCATACCTCACCTCATTCTTACCCCTCAGGATTTTCATATTCTTCTTCTTTTTTTAAATTATTTTTTAGTCTGTTAATAATATTTTATTTTTCTCCAAACACATGCAAAGATAGTTTTCAATATTCACCCTTGCGAAACTTCATGTTCCAAGTTTTACTCCCTCCTTCCCTCTTCCACTCCCATGTTTATAGGTTAAATATGTCTATATTGGATTGCTTGATGTTTTGGGGAGGGGGAAGGATAAGGGGGAAGGGAGAAAAAAAATTGGGACACAAGGTTTTGAAAGGGTGAATGTTGAAAATGATCTTTGCATGTGTTTTGAAAATAAAAAGCTATTATTTAAAAAAGAAAAGAAAAATCAAATCAAAAGGGGGGAAAATATTAGAAAGGAAAAAACACAAGCAAACAAACAATAACAAAAAGGTGAAAACACTATGATTTAATCCACAGAGAGTCTCCATAGTTCTCTCTCTGAATGCACATTTTCCATCCCAAGTCTATTGGAATTACCTTGAATCACCACATTGTGGAGAAGAGTTAAGTCCATCACAGTTGATGATCACATAATCTTGTTATTGTGTATAATGTTCTTGTTTCTGTTCACTTCACTTAGCTTCTGTTCATGTCAGTCTTTCCAGGCTTTTCTGAAACCATCCTGCTCATCACTTCTTATAGAACAATAATATTCCATTACATTCATATATCATAACTTTCCCAGCCATTCCCCAACTGATGGACATCCACTCAATTCAGATCTTCATCTTCTTTCAAGGTTCAGTTTGGGGATTACCTTCTCTTTTCCTAATTTATTCCTCACCTTTTTTTCCCAGTTCAAAGTCTTTTTCCCTCCTCAAATTTCCACAGTTCTCTCTTTTGCTCCCTCAGTCTGTATTATAATTTTGTCCACAAGAAATGCCAGATCTAAAAACTATTCCCCAGCATTTTCCACTATCCAAAAAGTAATCATTCCTTAAGTTGTTTTTATAACTTGGAAAGTTGAGTAATGTTTTATTGGCAATTTTTCAGAAGTCAGCATCTTAACTCTCCTTAAAAAAAAAAAAAAAATACTCCAAAGTAACTTCTGCTGTTGTTGAATGAAGAAATGTTAATGATCAGATGAAGGTCTTAATGCTAGAAATGAGATGTCTGAGATAGTTTGAAAGAGAAAATGGAGGAAGGCAGGGCCTCCAAAGTGGAATATTTCCCACCCCCCTCCAGCTAGACATATTCTCTCCATCCTGCAAGGTTGATTTGGTATCATGCCTCCCCTATAATGGCTATATTTAGGATGCTATCATAGAACTACAGCTGGAGGGAACCAAACAATTCCCTCATTTTCTGGCTGGGGAAACTGAGGCCCAGAGAACACAACTAGCATTTCCATAGCCCTGGAAGGTTTGCAAAGCACTTGCCATGTGCTATTTCAATTCATCCTCATAACAATCCTAAGAGAGAGGGTATTTTCATTGTCCCCATTATACAGATGAGAAAACAGAAAAGTTAAGGGACATGTTCGAGGGAAGATTCCCATTTAAGCCTTCCAGTTTCCTTCCAGTACTCTATCCATTTGCCCCCAGCTAGGGCACTTTTTTTTTTTTTTACTTTTTTTTTACTTTTGGAAGTAATTAGGGTGTTGTGACTTGCCCACAGTCACACAGCTAGTAAACGTCAGTGGCAGAATTTGACTCCTGACTCCAAGGCTGGTGCTGGATCCATTACGCTATCTAGCTGTCCCATGCTTTTAAAAAGCATTCATTATCTTATTTCATCCCCACACACTCCTGACTATTATTGTTCACATTTTTCAAATGGAAAAACTAAAATTAAAGAGAAAAGTTGACTTGCCCCAAATCACCCAGCCATTAAGTGGCAGAGTCAAAATTGGAATCCAGGCTTCTTGACTTTTAAACAATGCATCTTACATTGTGAAAGCAGGATGCAACTCTAGCTCAGGGCTAAGCACATAGGGCTAATAAGCACTGAGCAAAGGAATGAATTAACAAATGAATGGGGGCAGCTGGGTATCTCAGTGGGTAGAGCATCATCCCTGAAGTCAGGAGGACCTGAGTTCAAATGAGGCCTCAGACACTTAACACTTCCTGGCTGGATGACCTTGGGCAAGTCACTTTATCCCAATTGCCTCAGGAAAAAAAAATGGATGGATGAACCAATGAATTTGGAGGAAGTGGCTGGGGGGGTGAGGGGGAACAATGTATATCAAGGTGATCCACTTCCCATACTAACCTATTGTGTCCAGCCGCTGACTTCCCATGTTCACCCTTCCCTAAGTCCAATGGGTGTTGGACCAAGCCGGAAAGGAGGGATAAGGAGATCTATGAGTGGGGATCTGGACTTGGACGGCATTCCCAAGGTCTTCTACTCTGACCATCCCATTTTACAGTTAAAGAAACTGAGGCCCAAATGAGTAAGTGATTTGCCCAATATCCCACAGGCAAGAAGCATCAGAGCTAGAATCCAAATTCAGATCCTCTCCTTCCAAAGCCTGTACTTTCCACTGGACTCTGAAGGATTCAAAGCAAAATTAAACATTCCCAGCATGTGATTACTGTTGAAGAACCGCCTTCATTGGAAACTATATGAGATACTGGCACTTGCTGACTCCATCCTGACTTGGTCCCTGGCTCCTGCCTCTCATTTCTCCGCCTGGACCACACACTTGGGGGCCACCCTGAATCACACCCTTCTAACCCCATCCCCATTTGCCTTGACCACTGGGCAATTGGACCCCAAAATACTCACATGGGGGAGGGAGATGGAGCATGTTTTACTGCACTCGTAGGCTTCCTTATGGCGCCCCAGCTCGTTCAGGGAACTGGCTTTCCGGAACAAAGCTCGGATATTCTCTGGGTCCAGCCCCAGGGCCTTCTCACTGTCTTCCAGTGCCTTCTCATATAAGCCCTGGAATCGAGAAAGGAACACCGGCTCCCATCCACACCTCCCTCCCCAGACCAAGCTACAGACCCTGCTCCCATCCACACCTCCCTCCCTAGACCAGGCTATAGCACCTGCTCCCACACACACCCCTCTAGGTGGAAACAACTCATCCCCAGTGCTCAGAAGCTAGGGTTCCCTAGCTAGGGACAGAGGAATGGTCTGGAGGGAGATTAAGGTCTGGACAGAAGAGAGGTTAGAGATGAGGAGGAGGGCTGGGGAAGGAGCCTAGGAGCTTGGAATGGAGAATTTGAGGAAAATAGAAGGACCAAATAGAAAGAAAATAGAAGGACAAAGAGAAGCAGACTAACTCTTATCAACTTTGGGGCTTCCCTGGGCGTGTTGAGGTATAACAGCCACTGTATTACCCTAGTGGAGGCAGAGAGACAAAGAGCACACCATCCTGAGTCCTTTCTGTCCCAGATCCCCACCCTGTGGGGATTAGCCATTAGCCAAAATCGTCACAGCCATGTCCATTTCTATAGGACAATCCTAGAGATTGTCTCTAGGCCCCAGCACTTAGCACTGAGCCTATCATATAAGGCACTTATTGACTGACCTTTCTCTGAGGCTTCTTTCCCACAGCCTTGAAAAGCAGATAATATAAGAATAATCATCCTCCTTTTAAGGAAGAAACTGAGGTTTCCAGAGAAGTATAGTCCACAGAGGAGGAGGAGAGGGAAGGGGCCACAGCATAACAAGGACCAGAACAAAGATAAGGGTTCTGTCCACTGCCCTCCACTGCCTTTCTATCTGGGCCCCACAAAAACCCTTGAACATTAAAAAAGGGAGAAATAATGAATTGAGAACAATGCTGGACATGGAGCCCAGAAAACTAGATTCATATTCAGCTTCTGACAAGCTGAAAAGAACGTGAGAGGTCAGACAATCCAAACTTTCCCTTGACAGAAAATTAAGGCTGAGGAGTCAAGTGACTTAGTGTTGATCACACTTACAACCTTTGGGACATTGAGCAAATCATTTCTCCTCAGTGTGCTTCCCTTTCCTCACCTGAAGGGAGAGGGCTGTGCTAACTGGCCTCAAAGGGCCCACTCAGCTTGAAACCTAGCTGTGTGACCCTATGCAAGTCTCTGCTAGGTTACCTCACTTGTAAAATGGAAACAAAATGGTAATCTTCATAACCCATACACTACAGGATTTTGAAGAAGCCTTTGAAATCCTTAAGATGCTTTAAAAAAATGAACCACATTCTCATTTCATTCTTCCATTTTTCAGTGGAATTCATATAGAAACACCTTGAGATAAGTCACTCTCATGCTATTTTGTTTTCTCCAGAGGACTATCGTATCTAAGTTTTCTAAGAGACTATTTACCTCCTTAATTTCTTTCTTGTTTATTTTGTGATTAGATTTATCTAATTCTGAGAAGGGGAAGTTGAGATTCCCCACTGTCCTAGTTTTGCTATTTCTTCCTATTTACTTCTCTAAAAATTTGGATGCTGTCCCATTTGGTGCATTCATGTTCACTACTTCATTTTAGTAAGCTGTAGCTGCCTTTTTTATCTCTTTTAATTAGCTCTATTCTGTGCTATTTTGTTTTCTATTTAATCTTATGTGGATTACTACTCAGGTAGACCCAAATTTGTTGTTATCCAGTCATGACCATATTTGAAGTTTTCTTTGCAAAGACACTGGAGTGGTTTGCCATTTCCTTCTCCAACTCATTTTTCAGATGAGGAAACTGTGGCAGATAGGGTTAAATGACTTGTCCACAGTCACACAACTAGTAAGTGTCTGAAGGCAGATTTGGTGGATTAAAAATATTAGAATGTGAGCTTATCATATCTAGATTCACTGGGAGAGTGTCCTTGGAATAGCTCTAGAAACAAAGAGAATGACAGGTTAGACATATACCTTTTCCCATATATTTTAATCTCTTCTGCATGGTCTTTTCATTTTAAAAGACTTGAATACAAACATCTGGATGAAGATAATTAAAATCATCCTTTTCTTTTTATGGTTCAATATTATACCTGGAGGTTTGGGACAACAGTTTTACCCATGACTTTGGTCTAATCACAATATCTTTATTGGCTAATATTTTGAACTTATTACTATTATATTATTGCTATTATAGCATTCATTTTTGAGAGCTTCCCATGGAAGAAAAAATAAAATGAAAAGTTTGGGTTATTGGAGAAACTCCCAAATCTGAGTGACATAAGTCCTGATTCTGGGCTAACAGTTTTAATCTTCCCTAGTACCTAGAAAAGGGATGAAGAATAAATGAATGACTGAATAAATGAGTCCCATCCCCACATGGACAATAAGGAGCTTCCCATCAGCCAATTCTTCTGAGCCTCTAATGCCCTCATCAGAAATTGTCTCTTTCCTCAGCAAGGTGTCAATCACCCCAGTCTCTATAAGGAGAGAGAGGTGGAGATCCAAAGTACAAACAAAGGCTCATGGCCCCATAGGTTCATCAGATTGGTGAGGGTGGGTGGGAGGGAGGACTCCTCTGATGTCCCTCCAAAAGCATATTGGGTATCTGGGGCATATGGAAGACTGGGAATTGGAGGGAGTGGGAAGAAGAATTTAAAAGTTGTGAGAACAGAAGGAAATTGGAGGCCAAAAGAGGGAAAGGAGTTCTGAGACAGCTGAAGGATATGGAGTCAAAAGAAACTTGGAGGTTATCCTAATGAAAGGTAGCTGGAAGAACTAGAAAGCAATGGAGGCAGAAGGAGGTGGGAGTTTTGCATGGAGGGAAGCAGCATGGACAAAGGAAGATGGAGGCTGAAGAAGTGAGAAAAGATCGGGGGAGACTGAAGACTATGGGAGCAGGAGAGAATGGAGCAGCTGATGGCGTCCAGGGGCCAGTTGGTATCCTCACCATGTTGAAATAACAGGCAGCTCGGTTGACGTGCAGCTTACAGAGGAGCTCTCGAGGCAGGGTCACCTCATCGGAGGCAGCGTAGTCAGCCACATTCAGCCCCTCCACGTACTGCACCAACGCCTGCTTGAAATCCTTCTCCCGGAACAAGTCATTCCCCTCAGCAAACAGATTCCAAACCAACTTGTGGAGAAAGGCCTGGGCTCCCACAGAGGGGCAAGAAAGAGATGTCCAGGTGTGGGGAGAACAGGCAGGAAGCTCTACCACCCTCCAACGTCCAACCCCTGGAAGCAAATCTGCTCCCTGACCCTGAGAACCAATCCCTGCCCTACCCACTCAGCCTTCCTTAGAAGAGCCCCTGTAGTCTCCACCAGGGAGGGAAGTAGTTCCCACCCCAGGACCCACTACCCTCCTTAAGATGGAACCTGGAAGGCTGGGGAAGAGGCTGATTATTCTGTGCCCCTCTTCAGAGTCACCCCTTTTCCAGGGGGAATTCACCTACCTCATAATCTTCTTGCTTTAGTGATATCGTGGACCTAAGGGCATAAGGAAACACGTTCCAGATAAGACCTGGGCCCAAGCATCCAGCCTGGTAGCAGGTAAAGAGATGAGATCCCTTTAACTGGGGTTCTGTGTTGCCTTCTAGGCTCAGTTCCTCCAGTGTCCTTCCTCATTGTTATCATTGTCAACAACCAACATTTATTACCTGTTGCCACATAAGTGGCACGTTGGATAGAGTGCCAGAGCTGGAGTCAGGAGGTCCTGAGTTTAAATCCAACCTCTGACACTTACCAGTGACCCTGAACAGGTCATTTAACAACTATCTGCTTCAGGTTCCTCATCTTTTAAATAAGGATAATAATAGCACTTATCTCCCAGGGCCATGGTGAGAATCAAATGAGATAATATTTACCCCTTCTCCAACCAAAAATGATCCAAGGACTGGACCTGCACCTGTCCTTTGCAGAGATTTCCCTCTCCCTTTTATCTTCACTGTTTGAGTCTGGTCCTTCCCCACCTTTTCCACTATAATTATCTTTAGAGTACTGCTAGGGGTTATGGTTTTTTTTTTTTTGTTTGTTTGTTTGTTTTTAATTCCCACACACTGTCAATGATTAATAAATGTATTTTGAATAAATGAATGGATGGATGGATGATGAATAAATGGATGGATGGATGATGGATATTTGATTGGTTGATAGATGGATGGATAAATGGATGCATAGATGAGTTGGTTGATAGATGCATTACATGGATTGATGGATGAGTGGATGGATGGTTGGATGGATGAATAGTAGATGGTTAGTTGATGGATAGATGGATGGTAGATAGATGGTCGATAGATGGATAGGTGGGTGGACAGATGGATGATTGATGGATGAAAGGATAGATGAATGCATAGGTGAATAGATGGAATAGATGGATGGATGGATGGTGGATGGATAAATGGATGGATGGATGATGGATATTTGATTGGTTAATAGATGGATAGGTGGATGGAGGGATAAATGGATGATGAATTAAAGGCTAGATGAATGGATAGATGAATAGATGGATGGATGATACCTATCACCCCTTCTCAAGAGGCCAAAGGAATAACCTATCTTTTCACTGTCATTTAAAGCTTTTTTTTTCCCTATGGTCATAGAAATTCAATTCAACTTCATGGATGTTACCAGCCTAGGATATTTGAGTTCCTAGAATTTTAGGACCATCCAAATCTTGCCCAATAGTACCACTCTCATTTTCTTGTATTTTGATGATATCTTACTCTTCATGACCCCGTTTGGGATTTTCTTAGCAGAAATACTGCAGTAGCTTGCCATTTTCTTCTCCAGCTCATTTGACAGATGAGGAATCTGAGACAAATAGGAGTAAGTATGTGACTTGCCCAGGATCATACAGCTTATAGTGTCTAAAATGAGATTTGAAGAGGAATCTTCCAGACTCCAGACCCATACAAGGTCACACTGGTAGGATTTCTGCTCCTGACATTCAAGGCCACAATCTACCTCCAACTTAATAACAATAACAGTTATCTAGAATTCCAATGTTTACAAAGAGCTTTCATATTTGATCTTCATCATAATTCAATAAAACAAATCCTTTAGGCGCTACTATCCCCATTTTCAATTTTTTTTTTTTGCAATCTCCATTTTAAAGAAAAAGTACTCCCCAGAACTGAGGTGACTTGGCCACCCAGCTTAATAAGGTTGCTGAAGCTGAGTGATCCTGGCCAAATCATAAAATTTCTCTCAGCCTCCATTTTTTAATAGATAAACTGAGAGTATCAATATCACTTTCTTTGCAGGGTTGTTATGACAACATTGTTAGTGTAATTGGCTGGTCTCAGGAAGGCTTCCCAGAGCCAAAGAGACTTGTGCCTCTCCAGTACTTGCTTAATAAATGTTTGCTGACTACACAGGGTCTCACCCTTCCCATGGAACTTCCCAGACCAGGACCTGAAACCAAGCATGGACTTCAGAGACCTCATAGCCAAACCTTCTAACTTTACAGGAGAGGAAACTGAGGAAGGATAGAGTAGGAATGGGGTCACAGAGCTGGAAAGACCAAGCTCCAAACCTAGAGCCCTTTCTAGTGTATCCTAGTGCCCCTGAGGCCACATCTTGGTAAGACACGCTCCTGCAGGTGACTCTGTTTGAGTCCTCCCGGAAGCTGGCTGAAAGTCAGGGTAATATCGCATTTCTCTTTGCAGCAACCGTAGTTCAGAGCCTCCCACACCAGAGTCACTTAAATGTTTGTAGAGATTATATGAAAAAATGGGTAGGCACCAAGCTAATGAAGCAGCAAGACTACTTGTTAAACCAATGCCTGAGCTCATAGTCCTGGCTGTGGCCCATCAGGCAGCCCCTGGAGTGAGGGGGAGAAAACACATCCCCATGATACCATCATCACTGCTCAAAATTTTGTGACCTTGGACAAGTCACTCCCTCCCTCAGAGCCTGAGAAGCTGACCAAGGACGAGCTCAGAGCTCTCTCCTGGTTGTAACATTCCTTGTTCTAAGCTCTAAGAGCTGATATCCTCTGATTTTTTTTCAATTCACAAGCATTTCTCTACTCTTGCTCTCCATCCTCCTCCCCAGTGAAAAATAGGAGGGGCGGGGGAAAGGAAAGCTTTGTAACAAATATATATTGACAAGCAAAGCAAATTCCTACACTGGCCATGTCCAAAAATGTGTTTGATATTCCATGTTTTAAGATCCTTCCCAGCTCTGACATTCCCTGTTCTAAGCTCCCTCCAGCTGTCATTCCTTATTCTAAGCTCCCTCCATCTCTGACATTCTCTATTCTAAGCTCCCTCCAACTTTGACATTTCCTGTTCTAAGTTCTCTCCATCTCTGACATATCTTGCTCCCTCCAGCTCTGACATCCCCTGTTCTAAGCTCCCTCCCAGTCCTGACATTCCCTATTCTAAGTTCCCTCCAACTCCGACCTTCCCCGTTCTAAGGTCTCTCTCCTGATTTTGCTTTCAAAGATGACTACAACCTCATTTGAACATCTACATTCTGCTCTTTTTTTTTTTTTTTTTTAAACATCACATGTTTCATTCACTTTAGCTCCTTCTGTTACACAAATGTATAAAATGATGCACGTGGGAACAGTTCCCTCAGGTAAAATACTCTGCTCAGCCTCAGCTTGGCCAGAGTTGCTCTAACCCTGCCCTCCTGAGATAAGAGATTTAGAGCTAAAAGGAACCTGAGAGATCATGTGACTCGTAACCACCAAGCAGCAACCAGGGCACCTTAAGTCACTTAATAGGCTCCTGCCATCTGAGAGCTTCCAATCCACTTCCTTCAACAGATTACACTGCAGGATGATAGCAAGTGGCCAGAGCAGATTTCAAGTTCAAGCCCCATGTCTGGCACTTACTGGTTACGTGACAGTGGACAAGACATTCTGTCTCAGAGCCTCAGGTGACGTACTGAGACCAGAAGCTGCAAAGCAAGGTACCCATCTATATTAGCAGATTTCCTCATTGTGGGCTCCCCTATCAAGAGGATAATTAGTCCACTCAAAAAAAAAAAAATAACCCTCTGAGTAACAACAGTAGCCAGTTCCCCCACTCTATCAATACTCTTGAGCTTCGAGGAATTGGGTGCTTCCTGGATAAGGAAGCTCAGAAAGCCTTCTGGGAAGAGTCTAAGAGTGGGGAGGCAGCTTGGAGGCATTCCTGCCCTGGCAGGCTGGAAGCTGAGAGTATTGTTGAGTAATTCTCCACAGCCAAAGATCTTATGTCATCATTTCAGGGGGATTCTGCCCTAATCTGACTCTGTGAAATGAAGCCTTTCTCTACATGATGGCAACAGCACGTGTGGCCAGTCACAAAATGGTGGAAAGGCCGGATATATCATGTAAGGAATTAGGAATATATTTGAAGGACAGGTGTTCACCACTTCCTGGGGAGCGGAAGAGGCAGGCAGGAGGAGGAGAGCAGAAACTGCAGCTTCTCCCCTGCCTTGGCCATTGAGGAAGCCTCCATATTGTGGTTTTACTTTAACATTGTGGGATATGATCCATAAAAGCTGTGGGGTAATGGACAGAGGGAAAAATCGGGAGTTTAAGAAGACCTGGATTCAAATCCTGCTGTGGGACTCTGGGCAAAGGGACCTCTCAGAGTCCCTAGATAATTCTTTAAGGCCCTCAGGTACAGAGAAGTTGGCAATCTGCTTCAAGGGATAGAGGTTCCATACTGGAAGTTACCTACTCTGCTGAAAGGGTCTAGATAAAAAAAAGAAAGAAAGAAAATTAAAGCCATAACATACTGGAGTATCTGTAAATTGTATAAGAGAACAGAATGTTTGTGTTATGCATATGAGAAGGAAAAGTATATGTGTGAGTGCAGGTAAACAATTGTGTGATCCCATAGTTGCACACACACACACACACACACACACACACACACACACACACACACACACACACAGATCACTGTCTCAACAATCCAAGTTCCCAGCCTCAAAGTCCTTAAAAAAAAAAAAAAAAAAGACTTACTGGATGAACTGAAGTCCTTTCTCTATTTCTTCCTTTCTTTTCTGCCTCTCCATTAGTCTCTGAGGAGGAAACAAAAGGTCATTCTGGATGTTCTTTGGTCTCCCCGGCATTTCCCACCCCATCCCCAGCTCCAAGGAACTTCATGACCAGGGGCTGGGGCTGCTCAGGAAGGGGCTCCTCCCCTCAGCCCTCAGGATCACAAGGTACAGAGCTGGGATGACCCTTGTGTGTGATTCTTAACAGGAGAGAGCACCTGAATTCACCAAGCATATTTGGCCAAACCTGCCTCCCTTCCATACTCCCTGCCTCAGGTACTCAGGGAGCTCAGTGGAGGACATGGATACCTTTTGTTTACTAATGGTGTGCTTGGATCTCAAAGTGTCACAGAATCTGAAGAGTTAGAATTTAAGAAGGCAGTCAGGGACAGTGGAAAAGATATGGGACTGGTATTCAAAAGCCCTGAGTTCAAATACCCTAGTTTTGCCCTTGTGTCACCTTATTCCACTTTTGGCCAGCTCTTACTATTAGGAAGTGTTATTTCTTTATGTTGAAACAATACTTGCCTCCCTCTAACTGCTACTCATTGCCAACACCCCTCCTTCCAACAACCCAAATTGATCTTCCCCAACTGAGAGAGTGGCTGTCAATTATAGAATGACTGAACAAATTAAGGTATATCATGAGATAGAATACAACTTGGCTATGAGAGTTGAAGGGATTGATTTCAGAGAAACCTGGAAAGATTTCTCTGAACTGATACAGAGCAAAGGGAGCAGAAACAAGAGAACAACGTATGTAATAACAACACTTTAAGGACAAATCACTCAAAAAAAAAAAAAAAAAAACCAACTAATCAATGCAGTGATCATTCTAGAGGAAAGCTGAAGAAGCAAATTACCAACCTCCTGATTAGGGTGAGAGGATAGGGGAATGGGCTCAAGATACAAAATAAGAACTTTCTTTATTGGACTTAACCAATATGAGAACCCATTTTGTCTGATCTGCATATTTGTAATGAGGGAGCTAATTTTTCTTTTTCAAGGAAAGGGCTAGAAATGAAAGTATCAATAAAAAGATACAGAATAAGAACTTTATTGGACTTAACCAATATGGGAACCTAGTTTGTCTGATTGTGCATATTTGTAACAAAGTGTTAATTTTTCTCTTTTTCAAGGAAAGGGCTAGAAATGAAAGTAGCAACAAAAAGATACAGAATAATAATTTTCTTTATCGGACTTAACCAATGTGGAAACCTATGTTGTCTGATCATACATATTGGTAACAAAGGGTTAATTTTTCTTTTCTTTTTCAAGGAAAGGGCTAGAAATGAAAGTACCTACATATGTTTTGGAGGGGAAATTGCATATATCTTGAAAAATAAGAAGCTTTAATTTAAAAAGTGGGGGGAAAAAGAAAGTACCAATAAAAAGAAACAGAATAATAACTTTCTTTATCGGATTTAACCAATGTGGAAATCTATTTTGTCTGCTCATGCATATTTGTAACAAAGGGTTAATTTTTTTTTCTTTTTCAAGGAGGGAACTAGAAATAAAAGTACCAATAAAAAAAGAAAGAAAAGAGTGTCTTTCAAGCATTTTTAATGCAAAAAAAAATAAAGGAAGGCCCAAAGGAATCACTGACAATCAGGACAGCTTTGAAAGTTTCATGTTGTATAGGATTACTTGCTGTCTAGGGGAGGAGAGAGAGGCAAGAGAGGGAGAAAAATTTGGAACACAGGAGTAAATGTTAAAAATTATCTTTACATATATTTTGAAAATAAAAAGTTATTATTTAAAAAAAGTTTCATGCTGAATTTTTTAAACTTTTTTTTTAAGTGAGCTATATAGCATTAAGATGTGCAGCTTTGTGTATAATCATCTTTATCTGTTCTACTGTGTATATGGAGATGCTTTTAGCTGGTCTTTGTTCATGTCAGAATTTTTTTAAATTTTTTTCTAACGTATCAACATTTCTTTTTTCTCCAGAGTAACCAATCTTCACATATCATGGCTTCCTTGGAATTATCTCAGTCTGTGCCAACATCCCTCCTAAAATGTGTATTGAACTCACCTGAGTCACTGGAAATATCATAGCTTAGAAGGCTCCTCGAGGGGGATACTCTTAGGAACCAGCCCTTGCACACCTTGAAATCCCCCAAATAAACCTAATCCAACGACCTAGCACAGACTTCAGAGATGAAAGAAAATATCTAAGTCACAAGATCACAGACCTGGAGCCTGAAAGGACTGCAGCCTCAATTTACAAATGAGTCACTGCAGCCCAGAGATATTCATGGATCACAGGAAGTAAGGAGCAAAGCCAGCATTTGAACCCAGGATCTTGAATTACAAATTCAGAACTCTATCATATTGTCTTCCTTTAGAAATAAGGAAACTAAAGCCTGGAGAGGGGAAGGGACATGAATAGGGACATACTTATCCTAAGTAGTTGAATTGAACCCAGAATTCCAAATCTGGTGTCCTTTCAACTCTATCAGGCTGCTCAATTCACACCAGACTGCATAGTTCACACCATGCCTTCCGAAAGTATGTGATAAACAGATACCAGCCTCCCTCCATAAGCAATTATCATTTGATTGAAAATCTGACTGTGGGATTTTAAAGCTGAAAAGGATCTTAGAAATGGTACCATCCAACTGCCTCATTTTACAGATGAAAAAACTGAGGCCCATAGAGGGAACAGCCCAAGGTCACATAGCTAATTAACAACAGAAGTGCAATTCAGATCCATCAGTCTTTCCATCAAATCACATTTACTAAGAACCCAGAAATCCCCAAAAAGCTTAAGGAGAACATCAGACCAGTTCATAGCATATAGGAACATAAGAGGCCATATAGAAAATCCTTGAATTGAGCAAAGAACATTTTTTTCCCAAATGTTTCATAAGTTAACCCCAATTCTGCATGTCAGCGGGGGGGGGGGGGGGGAGAGGTAGCAGGTATACAGAATCAGCATGTAACAGAAGTCATTTCTCCTTGGTAGTCAGAGAGATCCAAACGCATACATACAGACCCAAAGACAGATATTGCTTTTTTCCCCTTGCACACATCCATTCTCAGACCAGGGCCTGGCTAGCCCTAAGCAGGAGGAGACCGAAAGGATAAGCCTAAGAGGTGGGACAAACCTAAGAAAGGTGAGAACAATGTCAAAGAAAGGATGGGAAAAGTTGAATCTACACAGATTCAACATGTATTACATGTGTCTGGTGATTCAGAGTTTGCAACTTTTTCCTCATATGTCTTTATAACCTTTTTGTGGATCATAGTTTTCTAGATTCAGAATTTTAAAAGACTTTGACCCAACTCCTCCTTCATGTTACTATTTTTTTTTCTTTGTTTTTGTGAGGAAATTGAGGTCCAGGGTCATATAATTAGGAAATGTTAAATGTTTCAGGCTGGATTTGAACTCAGATTCTCCTGACGTCAGGGCCAGTGCTCTATCCAATATGCCCACTAGCTGCCCCATTATTATTTTAAATACCCTAGATTGGTGCTAATTTTTTCAAGTAATTTTCCATTTTCAGTCTCTTCCCAGTAACTCTCCCCACACCCACTAGACCAGTCTCTTCTATCAAAGTATAATTAAGCAAAACAAATCAATGCATTGGCCACAACTGGCAAGGTATGTCTCATTCTGCACCCGTAGTCCACCACCTATCTCTGGAGAGAAAGGAATCTGGCTTCCCCATCAGTTCTCTGGAGACAGGGCTGATCAGCACATCAGTGTTGGTCTCTTTGCTTTACCCATCCTGCACCTTCCCAAGTTCCTCTGAATTTTTCATCTTTCCCACTTCTTATGGTGTAATAATGATCCATCCTAGTAACAACCTCCCCCCCTTTGTTCAGCCATTCCCCATTCAATGGGTACCTGCCTCCCTTAAGGTTTGTTACTACCATAAAAAAATACTGCTCAAACTCTTTTTTTTTTTTTTTTTTTTTTTTTTTTTTTTCTGAGGCTGGGGTTAAGTGACTTGCCCAGAGTCACACAGCTAGGAAGTGTTAAGTGTCTGAGACCAGATTTGAACTCGGGTCCTCCTGAATTCAAGGCTGGTGTTCTATCCACTGCGCCACCTAGCTGCCCCCTGCTCAAACTCTTTTGGCCCTTTCTACCATCTTTGGCCTTTTTGAGGTATAATTGGTATAATGAGTTTCACTGTAAAATAGGGATAATAAAAGCAGCTACCTTCCAAGGTTTGGGGGAGATAATAATTTTAAAGCACTCAGCATAGTGCCCGGCAGGTTGTGGGCAGATCATAACATTATATTAATGTTAGTTATTGTTATTATTATTATTAATATTGTTCTATGTTTATCAGTGGCAAAATTTTGCAGATGAGGAAACTAAAGATCAGAGGTTATGACCTCCTCAAGGAGATATAACTATATAAGAGGAAGAGGTGAGATTTCTCACTCTTCATACAGAAAAACTGGGAGACAGACTGAGGCCCAAGAAATGGGAAAAGTCCTTAACAGTGAATCACTCCAACAGTAGAATGAGCTGTTTTCTGAGATGTGAAGAGTGAAGGGAAGACCATTTAGCTAAGAACCTACTCTGAGCAACATTGCATACTACATACTAGGGACACAAAAAAGAAAAACATTTCCTGACTTCGGTAAGCTCCCATTCTAATGGGGAGACTACACAACTCATGGTTTCAGATGTAACAGGGGAAGGGACAGCTTGGGAAAGTAGGTGATGTATGCTCAGCAAGTCTTTTCAGATGGATCTCTCCTCACTGAAGGGCTTCAAGGAGGGCCTGGATAATCAATAGTCAGTCTAGAGACAAGATTTTTGTCCAGGTACAGATTAGACAAAAATTAGACAAAATGGCTCTGAGGTTTTTGCTAGCTCTGGGATTTTGTAAAAAATACTTTCCCTCTTAAGGCCTCAGTTTCCCCATTTGTAAAGTTTAGGATGGGGCAGCTAGGTGACATAGTGGAAAGAGCGCCACGCCTGGGTCACAAAGACTCATCTTTCTGAGTTCAACTCCAGCCTCAGACACTTACTAGCTTTCAAATCTGGACAAGACACTTAATCCTGTTGCCTTAGTTTCCTCATCTGCAAAATGAGCTGGAGAAGGAATTGGCAAGTTATTCCAGTATCTCTGCCAAGAAAACCCAAATGAAGTCCCAGTCAGACATTACTGAAAATGATGGAACAAAAAAGGTTGAGATAATAGTCCCTACCCTGCTTCCTTCACAGGGTTATTGTGATTCAAATGAGAAATGGAAATGGTTCAGTCATAAAGTGAGAGATTACTGTGGGTTATTCTTGTTGCTACCTGTCTTATCTCACCAATTAGATTGTAAACTCTAGGAGCTCAAAGTCCAGCTCTCCCATCTCTCTATCTTCACTTCTGTGCCTAAAACAAGACCTTGAACACAGTAGGGACTTTGTTAATGTTTGCTGAATGACTTAATCAGCTGCAATTGGTGATTAGAGAAAAAAAGAAAATATACAACTTGTGTGAGTATGAAAAGGAAGAAGAGACTGAGTGGGCACCCGGGGAAAGAGAAAGGCTCCAGATGGGCAATGAGCCAATTGTTTTCAGATACAGCAAATGTGGAAATTGGCTTTATTAAACATATTTGTTACAGGGGATTTTCTTTTTTTTTTTTTCCACCAGTGAGAGTGGGGTATTGGGAGAGCCTAGGGGAGAGGAGGAGGAACAGTGCAGAGGGGAAAAAGGAGAAGAAAGAGAAAGAGGAAGGAAAAAAAGGAGGAGGAAGAGAAGGAAAAGGAGGAGAAGGAAAAGGAGGAAGAGGAGGAAGAGGAGGCAGGCAGGAGGAGGAGGAGGTGGAGGAAGAAGAACAAGAACAAGGATGATGATGAGGAGGAGTTATTGAAGCATCTTTCAGGAGGTGCAGGAAAAAAATTTAGGCAAGCAGGAGAACCTTGAAACTTGCAAGTTGAACTTATTAAATATTTACAAAGAAAATCAGGCTGCCCAGAAAAGGGTTTCACATCCAATCCTATCTTGCTGCTCTACTATGGAGATGGGAATGCCCATCTTATTTGGTGCTTGTTCGGGCCAGAATAAGAGTAATTATAGAACAAAGGAGACATTTCTCTGAGCTTCCCTTTCACAAAAGCTGGAAGGAGCTAGTCTAGGAGTCTCCTGTCTAATGCAATGAATAAGCAGTACTGCTTAGAGTCCTTCAATACAAGAGTCCCCACCACTTCCCCAGCCAGCCAATGAGGAGCAGCTCTCCTTGGTAGGAAGTTTTCTTTTAAATTAAGCCCAAATCTGCCTTCACAACGTCTAGGATTACCTAGAAAGCAAGTCTGATCTCTTATCCAAGACAGATTGTATATCAGAATAAAATTGGAAAGATATCTGGACTTAAAGTCAGAAGAGAAATGGCAAATCCATTTAGTTTAAATGTCCCAACATTTAGTGGCTTGTTACTTGGAGCCTTAGCTCCTCTATCTATATAATGGGGATATCAATACCTCACCTATTAGTTACAAAGAAGGCAATTTACAAAAACTTCAGAGTGCCATAGAAATGTGAGGTGTTCATTCATTCATTCATGTCACATAACAGCAATAAGTCTCTTCTTCTCCAGTTACTAAATGGGGTACCAAGGTCTCCAGGGCCATCTCCAGTCATCCTGGTCTATTCTGCCACATTTACCCAGATGGCTCTGGAGGAAAGAGTAAGGCTGGTGACTTTGCCTTCCCTCACTTAAATCCAATTCACTTGGATGTCATGGTATCCCACTCTGATATCATAGTCCTTTTCAAGAATCAAGGGCAAACAACAACATTTGGGGGAGCAACTCCTAGATGGGATTCCTAGTCTTTCGTGCAGAGTCTCAGAACATCAGGTGTTGTATGTGAGGGCATAGGAGCTGCTGATCGATATTAGAGACACATGAAGAAAGCAAAATTTTCAGAACTGTAAAAGTATTTGAACCAGTGTAGGCTGTTTGAAACCATTTTTCTCATCCTAATCCTAAGGAAAAGGGGCAGGGAGTTGCAGAAAACATAGGACTATTTGTGAGACCAGGGCCAGGGCAGGAAAGAAAGCCAGGAATATTGTATCCAATGTGCTTTGGGAATTAAAGACTAACATAAAGAGATCAAAAGCCCAAATACAAGACCTGAGATTAAAAAAAAAAAAAAATCAATGGCTCCAAAGGGCAAGTGAACAAAAGGCCCTGGGGAAAAGGAACTCACCCAGATTTCCAGAGTGAACAATGAATTAAAATTAAAAGCAAAGAAAGGGAGATATGGTAACCAGAGTTTGCCATTGACTATCTAGTCAATGTAGGATCCTGAGCAAGCCCTTACCCTCTCCCTGCCTCAGTCCATGAAACAGGCACAGTGAGCTTGCACCCTTTTCTCATTGGACCACAGTGAGGACCACATTTGGAAATGGTAGAAACATGAGCTCTTTTACATCATCATCATCATCATTATTATTATTCCACATCCAGAACAACACTTATTCCCATAATGCAGTTGACATTTCAAAGGCCTCACCCAACATCCCTTGAAATCATGATTATACCTAATATGAACCTCCACTCTTCCTCTTTTTTTTTTATTTTAAAAAGGTTGTCTCTCTATCATGGCCAGGCTGCAAATGCATTGGACATTCACGACCCAAATTCCTACTGATGGGCATGGGAGCTTGGACCTGCTCCACTTCCCACATGCATTGGATAGCCTTTCCTTGGGCCACCCAATGGCTCTCTGTTCTCAAGAGGCTTGCAATGTTGATGCTGGACACCCAATTAGTTTAACCCACTTTAGCTCAAACTCCCAAGCTCAAACAATGGACCAGCCCCATACTCTCTGGTAAAGAGGATGCCAGACTGGCTTGCTCCAACACACCCAACATTTTATCCTCTTACGACTACCTCCAACAGACCTAACTGGTGAACTTCACTCCAGATTTCAATGACAATATTAACAGCTGACATTTTAAAAATACTTTACACTTACAAAGACGCTTTACATGTATGAACTCGGCTGATCCTCATGACAGCCCCTGGAGAGACCCAGGCTGACTTGCCACACGTTTCTGTTGTTCAAGGACCGACCTTGCTAAGGATGGAGAGGTTCATCACCAGAAAGTTGATCACTGGGCAATGATCCTTTTCAGCCATAGCAATGTAGGGGTTCGAGTTGGGCTGGTCATTCGGCAGGAGAGAAGAATCGATGATGGATATCCCTGTGTTCCATCGGTGTCCTTGATGTCCAGAGAAGCGGAAGACCTTTATCTTGCTGTGTAGACGGACGCCCTGTGGAAAACTGGTGGAGGGACATGGATGGACATTGCCCTGGATGGGCTACAGTCTGTATCTTTGCAGCAAATACCCATGTGGGCAAGATCCAGATCAGCATCAAACGAAACAGGGCAAAGTACTCAGCAATCTTGAAATATAAATGTTAGCTATTTTATCATGACTACTGTTATAATTAATTATATAAATAACTGAAGAAGACCACGTACTGATTATAAGATCATAGTTCTAGATCAAACTCCGAGGTTTAACCTCATTTTACAGAGGAGGTAACCTGACCAAGGTTACACAGATCATAAGGCACAACATCTGAGAATTAAGGATTTAGATTCAGCTCTATTTCATCCACACCCCACAAGCCCAGGGAAATAAGTTACTTTGAATCATTGACTTTCTAGCCATCCGGTCTAACGCTCTCATTTTCTAGATAATAAGAGCGAGGCCCAGGGAGAAAGGGCAATTTGCCAGGGCCACAAGTGTCCATACTAGGTATCTTAGTAGGAATTCAATTCCAGAAAGAGCCAGAACTCTTTCTACTGCAGATGAAATTTTAAAAAAACAAAAACTTAGGAGTAAGATCTTCCCACAATCCCATCCCCATCATCATTATCATCATATCAGTAATATCATCATAACAGTAATAATAATAGCTAACATTTATACAGTACCAATAGTGTATCAGGCACTGTGCTAAACACTTTATAAATCTATCATACAATCCACATTGTATTATGTAATATGGATACATATTATCCACATTTTACATTTGAGGAAATAGAGGCAAAAAGAAGCTAAGTAGCCTGCCCAGGATCACACAGCTAGGAAGTGTCTGAGGCTGGAATTGAATTCAGGTCTTCCAGACTCCAGACCCTGCACTCTATCCAATGTAGTGCCATCTGTCTACCTCCGCCAGTAAGGGTGCGGCTGGAAGATGGGGTTATTTGTAATTCTACTTAAGGCCAGGAGTCTGATTTATTCATCTGGGCTAGTCACAAGTTGCTGCTGAATTATAGGAACCCAGAATCCCAGAAATGAAAGGGCCTTCAGAGGCCAGAAGGTCCAGCCTATAGCTTGACCAGAGTCTCTACAACAGACGACAACAAGTGGTCCTCCAGCTTCCGCTTGAAGACCTATAGTGATGTGGATCTCACTCTCTCCTGAGGCAGCCTATCACGGGACAGGGCAGCTCTCATCGCCAGGAAATTGGCTCCCAATTTCTTTCTGAATCTACTCCTATGGTCTCCACCTCAGCCTCTCACTGAGCATCAAGGTGCACAGTCTATGTAGGCATTGAGCAAATGTCTACTGTGATGGGGTCCTGAGTAATTGGTGAGATTAACAGAGCGGGACTGGAGGATTGATGGAATTGCTTCCTAGGGCAGGCAGGGAAGGGCACTGATGGGGATCAGTTTAGCCTCAGTCTCACCTTCTGTGGAGGTCGTGGGCAATTTCTCCTTACTACTCAGAAATCCAAGAAATGTCAAATCCCTGAGTTTAATTTCCCCTACAAATCTGTCTGTGGCTCATGCCATCTTCGCCGAACCCCCTTTGAGTTACAGCTTGCCATGGCACTTTGATCCGTGGTGACTTTCTCTCACCTCACCATGTCTCACGATCCTTTCTCCATTTTATAACTCTTTTAAAGAGTTAAACTCCTCTATAGAGTTAGCCTGCCAGCAAAGGGCATACTCCAACCTCATGGGGTATTCCTTTCTCCTGGTTAATTGTGAGTTCCACTAGGGAACTTGTCTTTTCCATCATTAATTGTTAAAACCACTTTCCTTGCTAACAATATGCTCTCCCAACTCTTTCATATTTATCACTTCTGGTGTCTATTGTATCCCTTCATTTTGTCTGTAACTTCTCCTAAATAAATCTACCTCTGCCAAAGAGAATGAGCAGTGTGAATTTTTCACATGACCAAACCCCAACATTTGGTGCTTACAATCTCATTATTTGATCCTGAACCCCAAACATATCATTTGCTCTCCTAAATCACATCATATTGGATGAATGAAGAATAAAGAGTGCTAACAAAGCATAAATGCCTTCATAGAGAGAAATGCCTCAGAGTTTCACTGAGCTTGCCTGGCACACAGTAGGTACCAAATAAATACTTGTTGGTTGGACAGACAGATAATTGAAAGCAAAGTCTTAAAAGAAAAGAAAATACAGGATAGCTAGGTGGCGCAGTGGATGGAGCACCAGCCTTGAATTCAGGAGGACCCTAGTTCAAATCTGGTCTCAGACACTTGACACTTCCTAGCTGTGTGACCCTGGGCAAGTCACTTAACCCCAGCCTCAGAAAAAAAAAAGAAAAAATAGGATGGGGAACAGAGAGGCCCCAAGCTCAAGGCTCCCTGAAAGGGAAGCCAATGTCTACAATGTATACAACAGCTCTAGGAAAGGTCAAGGCTGGCACCAACTGAATGCTACTTCAGAGGGCCACAGAGGTGGACAGCATTAATGATTAGCTAGCTATTCTTAAATGAAACCAAACCTAAATTTGCCTCTCATTGACTTTTGCTCCATTGCTCAGTCAAACCAAGAGTCTAAACTCTCCATAGGAAGACAGTCTTTCAAATACAAAAAGACATCCATAATGCCCCACACTCTTTTCTTTTTACCTTAAACATCCCATTTCCATCCTTAGATCTTCAGCAACAACAAATTTAACTGGAAACAAAAGCTTTGGAAACTGAGAACCTGCTTCAAATCTCACCTCTGACATTTTCTACATGTATGACCTTAGACAAGTCATTTCACCTTCCTGACCTTTACTTTCCTCACCTGGAGTAATATTATTCCCATTTTACATATGAGGAAAGAGGCTCATAGAAATGCAGTTATATAACTAGTAATTGACCAAGGCAGAATTTGAACTCAGGTCTTCCAGGGATCTATCCACTTAGGACCTTTCAGACTACTTCCACCTCTAGATTGATGATCCTCCCATCCCATGACTCTTAAGACACCACTCTTATTGAATGCAAATCAACACATATTATGTTCACTTCTTTTTTTGTTTTTTTTTTCTCTCCTGTAGTTTTTTTCCCTTTTTGTTTTGATTTTTCTCTTTCAATATGATTCATAAAGAAATGTGTGTTTTAAAAATTAATATACATGTACATCCAGCAAAATAAATAAATAAAATAACTTTACAAATCAATTTAGTAATTAAACAAACAAACAAACAAACAAAACAAAAACAAAAACATTGCTCTTAGTAATGAACTGAACCAGATACAGCCAGTGAAAGAACTCTGGGAGATGACTATGAACCATTACATAGAATTTCCAATCCTTCTATTTTAGTCTGCCTGCATTTTGGATTTCCTTCACAGGCTAATTGTACGCTATTTCAAAGTCCGATTCTTTTTGTACAGCAAAACAACTGTTTGGACATGTATACATATATTGTATTTAATTTATACTTTAACATATTTAACATGTATTGGTCGACCTGCCATCTGGCAGGGGGGGAGGGAGGGAAGGAGGGGAAAAATTGGAAGGTTTGGCAATTGTCAATGCTGTAAAATTACCCATGCAAATATCTGGTAAATAAAAACTATAATTAATTAAAAAAAGAAAGAAAGAAAGAAAACATTGCTCTTGTCTACTCTAGACAAGAAGCAACCTTGGCTGCTCCATGGAGTTCTCCATAGAGTCTCTCTGGCCACATGGGTGGGAGTAGCTAGGTGCCACAGTGGATGAGCACTGAGACTTGAGTCAAGAAACCCTGATCAGGCCTCAGACACAAGCTGTGTGACCCTGTCTGCCCATGGTGAAGAAGTCCGTCTGATGATGTAATCCCTTATGGTACCCTTCACCCCTTATCTAAGGTTTGATTCTCTCCAGGGCCAGCTGCCAATTAATGTGCAATTTGGTCTGACTTATGAAGGACACTGCCGTTTAGCAGGATATGAGGTCAGAACTCTCCATTCATCATTCAACAAACATTTCAAGGATTTAGGGCTAGGAAGGAACCTCAGGGGCTTGAGGTAACAGAGGGACAGAGAGGCAAAGTGATCCTGCATCAGTAACAAGTGGCAGATTTAAGATTGGAAATCAGGGCCTATGGATTCTTTGCACACTGGATTCATTTTGATCTTGGGGAAATGGAAAAAGAGAATAGATAATTGCAACCAACTAAATGAGGAATACGCTGCCTTAATTTGTTGAGAATATTTGTTGAGAATGCTTTAGAGGTTTCTCTTAAGACATAAGGCCTCTGCATTCGCTTCCAGCTGCTTGATTCTGGGCTTCTGTGATTCATAAGCAATCTCTGACTCTCTAAGGCTAATAAAAAGCCAGTGAAAGTATTAATGAGCCCATCGCTCCCACAGTTAAAGGGCTGACTTACTGGCTCTGCTGGAGATGGCTTCCCATTTGCCATTCTTGGTCAGATGGCATGACGTGAACAAACAACTCCAGAGAATTCATCTGCCACTCAATGCTCCTGACCTCTCAAGGCACCAGCTATATGTGCCAGGGGACCTCAGATCAAGGAATCTTAGATCTGTAGGTAAAAAGACTCTTAGCTTCCTCATTTTGATGATGGGAGCCCTTTCTGAATCCAATTTCACAGCCCTGTCCCCTATACCACATCGCTCCTGTCTTTTTAATGTGGGAAGGCCTTGGATCCCCAGAGACTGTAAGGGGAAAAAAAGCAGTTCTTTTGCTTCTCCTGTCTTTCCTAGGATCCTTTTTTTTTTTTTTTTTTTTTTTTTTTTTGAGGCTGGGGTTAAGTGACTTGCCCAGGGTCACACAGCTAGGAAGTGTTAAGTGTCTGAGACCAGATTTGGACTCGGGTCCTCCTGAATTCAAGGCTGGTGCTCTATCCATTGTGCCACCTAGCTGCCCCTTTCCCTAGGATCCTTAGTCCTAGACTGTGTTCTTGAGAACACTAATGATATCATCCAGTTGGTAATGATACTCCCCATTAATAGTAGAATTGATATTATTCCCATTTAACAGATGGCAAAACTGAGTTTCAGAAAGAAGTGCTTGAGCCATATTCATAGGTAACAAGGTCCAGAGTTAAGACTGCAGATTCCCCATCCAATAGTCTTTTTTCCACACCCAGGATGATTCAATAAATGTAGGTCAAATCAAATTGACCCTGACTCTGAGTTAAAAATGAGCTTTCCAGTCCAGAATTCCAGTTAATATTAACAGAGGCAAAACTTGGTAATGGGAAGAGCCTCAATCTTTCCATCAGAAAAGACATGAGCTCACTGAAGAATGAACAACCATGAACTTGGGAAGCAAAGCAAGAAAGAAAACTGGATGGGCATCCTGAAGGGGTCTGAAAAAGTATCAGGAGACTCAATGGAAATGAAAGTAAAGATTTGTGAGGAGAGTGCTTTGTATTGATCTTTTATATTCTCAGTGAAAAAATGTAATTGAAATAATAAAGGAAGGAAAACTGAAAAGGAAGAAAAAAAGAAGGAAAGAAAGGGGAAAAGAAAGAAACAAGGGAGCAGAAGAAAGGAAAGGGGAACAGGGAAAGAAAAAAAAGGGGGAAGAAGACTTTGGGTTTGAGTTGAACTACCAGCAGGTGGGAGGATCAAATAGGAGGGGGAAAAAATTCCTTCAAATGCTCTGTAAACTTCAGTTGTAGTTTTTACAATTATTGTTAAACTTCTTTAATCTTCCACCCCCCACTCCCCACTCCCAGGGCCCAGCACAGAAATGATAAGCCACAGTACCTCAGTAAACACTAACTGGTTCATTGAGGGAGTCCATGTTAATATGGTATCACAAAGAGAGGGCTGGGCAAGGAGTCCAGTCTTTGTGCTTCATTTATGGCATGTTTTAAAACAAATTTAGGTTTGCATTAGAACAAATCAAGTTTAAATGAGAACTTAAGGCAAGTTAAAATAAGCAAGATCAGAGATACAAAGAAAGGCCATTCCAAGTCAGAAAGATAATTTCTCTTTTTTTTTTTTTAAAGAAAAATCATTTTTCAAATAAATATTGTATCCCTGTCCCTTTCCAACAATGCCCCAGCCTCCACTCCATAACAGAAGTTTTCCTTGTAACAAAGAAATTAGTTAAATTAGTTAAAATAAATCAGGGGCAGCTAGGTGGTGCAGTGGATAGAGCACCAGGCTTGAGTTCAGGAGGACCCGAGTTCAAATGTGGTCTCAGACACTTAACACTTCCTAGCTGTGTGACCCTGGGCAAGTCACTTAACCCCAGCCTCAGGAAAAAAAAATAAATAAATCGGTTCATTGGCCAGTCTCACAATGCATACCACATCTATCCCCCTTAGCTCACCACCTCTCTGTAAGAAAGGGAGAATTCAGGATCCATTACTGCATAGATCAAAGTTCTGAGCTCTTTGCATGTTATGAAAGAGGAATTATTTCTGGCAAAGGTGACAAAGGAACGGATGTTTCATGGAACTGGTCATATCACTTTCATTTGCCAATATATTCTACCCTCACCTCTTCCCTATCCAGAAAGACATCTTCTGTGGTTAGCATTTCTAAGAGTCAGTGTGGCCCAAGGGGAAGAGTGCTAGCTCAGGAGTCAGGGTTCTGGGTTCAAATCCTGTTTCTGCCACTTATCACCCATGTAACTGGATGCATCAGTAGCCCTATTTAAAAAATGAAAAGAACAGACCTAGTCAGTTTTATATTGATTATCCTCAAGAGCAGAGGATCATCATCTAGGTCAGTACCTAATCACAAGGCATTTAATACATTTTTCTTATTTTATATATTTTTTTTACTTTATTTATTTTATATATATTTATATATATATATTTTTTCTTATTATATAATCATGATAATTCATCTCTCCAGGACTATTTCCCATCAGACCCCAATGGAGACAGCCCAAGAGCCATGGAAATAATAGTGTCCCATACCACTGACTGCTGCTTCTGGCCCAACCCTCAGAGTCCCCCCAAGAGAGGAGTAGCCCCCATGGAGAATGGAGCTGCCAAGTTGGTCCCCACCCACATCAACCACTGAACAGCTGTCCTCAATGGGCAGGGAAACCCCAAAGAAAGACCTTGGGATCTTAGACCAGACCAGAAGCCCTGCTTTCAGCCTGGCTCCCACAGCCAGTCTCTAGGGGCAAAATCTTTGTGGAGATCGGAGCCAGCAACTGCCACTCTACAGTGAATGAAAGCTGAGTAAAAAGAGTTCTCACCATCACAACCCTTGTGCCAATCAAATGGCCCACCATCAGAAGCTAATGTGGCTTTATCAGTGGAAATAACATTAAAGAAGATGCACTGCCATTTCCCACTGGATCCTGAGGCCCAAGGAGCCCTGCCATCTTCCCTGCAGCTGAAACTATTGCTAGTGTTACCCTTCCATTTAATGTGACCTCAATAATTCAAGGAAATTCCAATAGACTTGTGCTGCATCCAGAGAGAGAACTATGGAGGACAAATGTCAATCAAAGCATAGCATTTCCCCCTCCTTTTTTTTTTCCCTGTGGTTGTTTGTTTTTTCCTTCTCATGTTTTTTCTTCCCTTTTGATCTGATTTTTCTTGTGCAGTATGACGAATATGGAAATACATTTAGAAGAACTGCACATGTCTAACCTATATCGGATTGCTTGCTATCTAGAGGAGAAAGAGGGGAGAAAATACAAGGTTTTATAGAAGTGAATGTTGAAAATTGTCTCTTCATGTGGTTAGAAAAATAAAATACCATTAAAATTTTTTTAAAAGCTACCTTGTTTATATGATAACAGTAATATTGTAAAGGCAAACCATTTTGAAAAGCTTAAAAACTTGATCAGCTTTCTTGTGCAGCAAGATAACTGTATAAATATGTATATAAATATTGTATTTAACATATACTTTAACATATTTAACATGTATGAGGCTAACTGCCATCTAGGGGAAGGGGTGGAGGGAAGGAGGGGAAAAGTTGGAACAGAAGGTTTTGCAAGGGTCAATGTTGAAAAATTGTTTTGTAAATAAAAAGCTATAATAAAATAAATAAATGAATGAATGAATAAATAAATAAAGACTCTGATCAACACAATGATGAACCACAATTCCAAAAGCCTCATGATGAAACGCATTATCCCCCTTCTGATGGGGAGCTGATGGACTGAGGGTGCAGAGGGAGGCACATGGGGAGGGGAGGAAATGGAAGAGGGAGCTGGAATATAGCCAATGAGGGAACTTGTTTGGCTTGCCTATATTTTCTTAGAATAGATTTTATTTTTCTTGCTTTCTCAGTGTAAGGAGTAAGATTGGAAAAGGAGGTGGGAGGGAGAGAATAAAAGCCTGAAGATAAAATAAAATGGAATTTTAAAAGAATTTTTTTTTAAATGAGAGTTTCTTGAGAACAGAAAGTCTTGCTTTTCTGTTGGTTGGCACAGTACTTTATACATAGTAAACACTTAGTGCTTTTTCATTCATTCATCATTTATAAGATTTAAAGTATCTTCATTATGCCAGTCCTGAGAGAAAGGCAGTGCAAATAAGTATCAAGTACCCCCATTTTACAGATAAGGAAACTGACTTACCCTCCACATCTCTCTAGCACACCATCTGCCAGTACAGATAATTCCACTCCACTCCTATGTGCTCATTATCCTTGGTTTTCAAATGTCGACTCCCAATTTTCATGGGAGAGAAGGGTAGCAGCAGTCGATCATCCAAGAGTTAATTACACTTGGACCTGCTGGCTGTTTTCTGTTCCCATCCTGGTTGCCTAGCACTTTTAATCCAGTTCCTCAGCCTTCCCAGAGCCTGCCTCCAATCACCAGGTCACAGGGAGGGGACGTCCAAAGGTGGAAGGAAACAGGTACCTAAGGGACTTGTGGTAAAGTTTGCCTCCTGCTGTCAGACTGCAAGAGGTTGTGTAGTGTGTGTGTGTGTGTGTGTGAGTGTGTGTGTGTGTGTGTGTGTGTGTGTGTGTGTGTGTACACATAAGATAATGAAAACAAGGACAGGGTAAAAACATCAGTAAGATATTTAATTTTATAAAAAAGGGGGAAAAAATTGAAGGTGGATTGGGGGAGGAGTAAAAGCACTAGTCTGAATCATCTGGGTTCATGACCGTGACCTTGGACAAGGTGCTTTCCTTCTCTCACCCTGTTTCTTCATTTAATAAAATTTGGATAATAACCTATATTCTATATCACAGGCTGTTAAAGAGGATCAAATGAATCTGTATATTAATGCTTTGTGGCTATAAGATGTCATGGACGGGTTCTGCTGCTGTAGCAATCCAGAGGTAAATAAATAAACAAACCAATGAATGAATAAACAAACAAACAAATAAAAGGGCTTCTTCAGTAGGAAAGGCAACAAGAAAGAACACATGCAGGCTGATGTGATCAACCAGGATCTGGACTTGACTCAAAATCCTGCCTCTGCCAGTAATCCCTGTGTAATCACAGATGAGTCACTTGGGTGACTGAATCTGTACCCTAGAACCTCAGTTTCCTCATCTGTGAAATGGGATAACACCATATCCACCTCATAGTATTACTGTGAGGTCCGGATGAAATAATAAATGTTAAGAACTTTAAAAAATATTAAAGCACTATAGAAAGAGGAAAAGGAAGAAATCTACTCTGTCTACCTCATAGGCTTCTCAGTCCACATATAAAGAGATAAAGGGACAGGTCCCATTTTATCCTGTCCTATAAAGTCCTTTTCAGATTTAACACAATAATAAAAACTCTTAATTCATATTAGATGTTAAGCTTTACTATTAATGTAGGGTAGGGAGTTCTTCAAGAAGCTTCAATGGCTCCCTATGACCTCTAGAGTCAAACAGCCATTTTATCTGTTTGGCATTTAAAGCTTTAAGCTTTCCTTTTCCATAATTTCCTTTTTTATTATTATGTAATAATTATGTGGACCCCACACATTTTGGGGTCCAGTCAAACTGGTTCATTTGTTGTTCCCTCCCCACCTCCTCCCTCAGGCCTGAAATGCTACTTCCCCACATCCACCTAAGATTCCTTGATTCCCTTCAGGATTCAGCTCATAGGCAACTTTCCTAGGAAGTCTCTTCAGTCTCCTCCCTACTCTAACTCTCAGGTATATCTGTTTCAGCTTTGTGGCCCCAGTCCTATGAGACTATGTGGTGGCAGGATGTGGATGGGGGTGGAGCAAGCCTAGAGTCTCAATGGCCCAAGTTCAAATGCTGCCTCTGACATACACTGGCTGTAGGATCCTGGTGAAGTCACTTAATTTCTGAGTGTCTTAGGCAACTCTCAAAGATTCTAAATGCTATACAAATTGCCGCTGTACATCAAAAGAAAAAGTTTCCTTATGTTGACAATATTATGGGTCTGAGACAAAGAAAAGAAATCTCTTCACCTCTCTAGCATGTGAGATGCACAGAATAAACGTTTGCTGGCACTTGACCTCGGAGAAGAAAACAATTTGGAATCACATGAGAAAAGTCATGACACTGTTCATACCTTTTGATCCTGAGCTCCCACAGTTGGACAAGGAGCTCAATTACAGAAAGGTCCCACGTACAATAAAATATTATGGAAACAAAACCGAATAAGCCATTATGGATGCCCATCAATTGGACAAGACCTAAGTAAAATGGCAGACAACTACTGACAGTGGTTAGAGCTATGAGTTTAGGGACAACAAGACTTGAGTTCAAATCCAGACTTAGATGCTTACTAGTCATATGACCCTGGACATCTGTTTGCCTCAGTTTCCTCATCTGTAAAATGGGATAATAACTATCTGGGGAGTGGGGGAGTGGCAAGAATCAAAAGAAGTATTTGCAAAGTCTTAACACAAAGCCCAACAAATAGTAGGCACCACATCGATGCTAACTATTAGTAGTGGATGAACAGGACTCATTTTCACAGCTATAGAACCAAAAGAAAAATGAACAGCATGTAGAATACTGTATACAGATACAACAAAATAGTTAATGTCTGATGGTACCCAGAACCCTCCCCTCAGTTTACAATCAACAATCTACTCTTTCTGAGAATATACAGTGTAACAAGGCTGGGTTTGGCTGTTAGTTTTATCTACTGTGGCTCCCAAATACAATGTATCCCGATGTTTACTTTTAAGAGTCATTGTAACCTCTAAAAGGCTAGCAAAGAACCATTGAATTTTCCCTCCAGAGAACAAAGAACATAGGGCACATTCCCATCCGAGGCTGTAGCCCAGTGAAAAATAACCATTTTCCTCAGGCATGTGGATAGAAGCCACTAGGTGAAGCAGTAAAGTTGGAGTCAAGAAGAACTGAGTTCAAATTCAAAATTTCAAAAGCTCAGAAAATTATTTAATTACTCAGGGACCTAGTTTTCTCATCTGTAAAATGGGGGTAATAACAATGACAGCCATCATACAGGATTGCTATGTGAAGAACAAGAAAAACAAAAGTATGAGCCTTTAAGCACAACATAAATGCTTATTATTGTTGCTAATAATAATTACCCCTCTCCCTATATTTTAAAACTATTTTGCAGAATTGAGGGATGATCTATACACAACACTGCATATATTGCAGACATCATCGATTTGTTGGTTGGTTTTTGAACTGCTTTATTTCTCTTCCTTTTCAATTTTTTTGTAATTTTTTATACCAAAGTAGCTATTTATAGTTGGGTTCTTTTGTTTGTTTGTTTGCTTGCTTACTCATTGTATTTTGCTTTATTTTAGCAGCCTATTATTATCATAATTATTATTAGAATCAAGTTTTAATCCCCAATTGAAGCCCTAGGCCTCAGGTCCTCCTTACTGTTATTTGCAATTTCATTTCCAAAAAAATTCCATCTTTTTTTTATTTGCCATACTATGGAAATGCTTGTTTTATTCCAAAAATTAAAAATATATTTTTAAAATTCTTTGTAATGAGGGATGACTAACTGGACTGAGAGGGAGAGTTATATCACATTATTGCAAAACACTGGAAGCCACCGAAATGTCCAACAGTCAAGGAATGATGAAATAAATCATGACCAGTGAAGATAATGAGATACTCTTACTAAATCAAAGGGGAACGCAGAGAAATCCAAAAAGATGCTTCCAAAATATTTAAAACAAAAAACAAAGATGATGGAAAGCTGGAAGATAGCCATATATGTATTTTTTCAATCTTCTAATTAATCTCTTTCTATGTCACTTTCCTCATTTATATAATGGAGATAATTCTAGCAACTACTTCATAAAATTGTTGGGGGAGGAGGCATGTAATCAAATGAGATAATATAAATAGCATTACTAATTGTCTAGACCCTTCTGCCCATGGCATCCCCTCACTCAAATTTCAATGGCTCAGGAGTTGCTGTTGCCATAGACATAAGAACACCAGCCCTGGAGTTAGGAAAACCTAATTAATTTTAACTCAGTTAAAATCTGACCTAGCTGTGTGACTTTGGACAAGTCACTTAATCCTGAGTGCCTCTAAAAAAATTTTTTTTTCAATGGTCCCCTTTTCCTTCTCAGATAAAATATAATCCACCTTGGTTTGAGTTTTAAAACCACTCACAATCTGGTCCCAAACTGTCTCTCCAGTTTCATTAGCAGCTATTCCTTTTCCCACATTCACAAGGTCCAGTCCAATGGGCCACTTCTCTTTTTCATAAATGGCTCCCAATCCTCTGCTTTTGCCCCACATCACTCCTTTCTTATTTCTGCCCCACTTTCAAGATTCAACTCATGCCTTCCTGAAGGCCCCAGTTGTCTGTTTCTAACTTCCCAAACTACTCTGTTTTCCAATATATTCCCCCAAGAGAACACAAACTCTTGAGAACAGAGATTGGGTGTCTGCCTTTTTATCCCTAGGAATTAACACAGTGTCTGGCATACAGTAGGTGCTTAATACATGATGAATTCTTGATTGACAAAATCCTGGTTTGATCCACCATGCAAATCATTTCCCCTGTCTGACCTTCAAATTTCTTCTTCATAAAATGAGACTAATAGTACTTATTCACTTCTCTGATTTGTCATGAGAAAAGTACTTTGGGACATGTCAGGGCCTATAAAAACATGAGACATATCCTCATTCTAAGTGCCCTTTCTGGGTAGGACACTCCCTGGGTATGTGTTTACACATATATAAAATGGAAAAAGTTGGAACAGATGCTTTGGAAGACCTCTTCCAGATCTACTCTCTAATTTGAAGAGTTCTGAACTCCAATTTGTCATTGATGGCCATATTATCTCTAAGTTCTTTCCCTGATTTGACCCATCTCCTCCAATGCTTCCCTAGTTCCACTTTCTTCCACACTCTTAATAGGCCTCCCTTCTCCCCTTACTCAATAAATAGAAGGCACAAAGTAGCCCTGCTTGAGCTTTAAAACATCAAAATAAAATGGTTTCATGCAATATTAGCAAAAGATCATTAAAAGAAAAGTAACAGATTGGGAAATATATTTATGATTAAAAACCATAAGGAACGATTAAAAATTGTGCAGGGCTAAGTCGCAGTCCACAATGTATAATTACTTAAAGCACATAAACACTTTTCAGAAGGAAACAAATGGAAACCCTTGAAAAAATGCTCAGCCCCATTAATAATCTGAGTCCTTATATTATTTACTACCTATGTAGTCTTGGGCAAGTAATCTTTTTCAGCTTCAGTTTCCTCCCTTTAAAATGGGTCTAAAGGGCCTCCAAAGTTCCTTCTAGCTTTAAATGTAAGAAATGTGAATTAAAAGAACTTTGAGGCACCATCTCATAAAAATTAGCAAAAATAATTAAAGCCAAGCAGTGGTGTTTTGGAGAAACAGGAATATTTCTATATTACTCATAGAACTGCAAATTTGTTAAAAAAAAAAAAAAAAAAAAAATCCTTTCTGAAGAGCAATCCTACAGGATTGCAGTTAGAAAACTGATCACACTTTTTTGGCCCAATGATTCCACAATTGGAAACACACACTGAAAGAGTTTTCAGAAATACAGGAGCCTCCCAAAAGAGCTATCTGTTCAAAGATCTTCATGACAGCATAATTTGTCATTGTAAAATACTGGAAATCATCTAAATATCTAGCAATAGGGGAATGATCAGATTAATCATTATGCAGTAATTAATGATGAATTAAAACAGACAGATTGAGGAGGACAGAAATCTAAAAAAAATTATGAAAAAAAATGCAAAATGAAAAAGTAGAAGAGAAAAGATATGAACTCTGGCCATTGAAAAGTAGCTAAGGGGGCATGTAGATGACATGGTGAATAGAGTACCAGCCCAGAAGTCAATAGCTATGTGACCCTGGACAAGTCACTTAACCCCAATCACTTCACCAAAAGAAAAGGAAGAAAGAAAAAAAAAAGGAAAGTAGCTAAAATGAATGAATAAAGAACCCTCATGGATGGAGATATTAAGGAAAAGTTGGGATGATGTTTTTGAGTTAAATTTTGTTCATTTAATTGTACTGAATGCTTAATAATTTTGTTGTCAAAGAATACATGCATGCATTTATGTATGTATGTATGTATGTATGAATGGGGTGTGTATGTGTATGTCTATAAACACAAATTTTAAGTAGCATTTTACTACAGAACCCCCAGGTCTGGGGCCAGGTCTGAGACAAGAGACTTCATTTTCCTGTGCTTCAGTTTACTCATCTATAATAGCACAATGCCTGACACTTAATAGAGGCTTATCTCTCTTTCTCTCTTATAAGGGGGCTCACTTCATTTCCATAAACATATCTTAAGCACCTATTATTTGCAGATTCCTGGGATGTGTGTTGAGGAAAGAGAAAATTTAAATAAAATATGAATCTTACAGTGCTGTCAGGGGGGTAGCATACAACCACAGAGTACCATCAAGTGCTTCAGAGAGTTAGGGCAACAAGTATTCATTAAGTATTCATTACTGGGAAGACAAACAGAAAAGCAAAAGAGCCCAAGGCTTTAGGGAGCTTCCAGCCTGATGGACAGCAATAGATTCACAACAACAATGTCACCTTGGATGGGGAGATGCTGGGAATGGCTCCATCGTTGCCATTGGGAATGGGGAAGGGCCAGGATTCTTGCCATTTTTTTTTTTTTTTTTTCAGAAGAGAGGGAGTGATATGCAGGAGGTCATAAAGCAGACATGTCCGTTTCCTTTGTTGAGTGATTAGCTCTTCCCTCGGATTCTCTATCCCCCCAGTCTAACAGTGCCCTCAGTTGAGTGATTCTGTGACTCAGCATGAACATCCTTGTGGCCTTATGATTAACTGAAAATCACAGGAATCCAGAGAGCATGGGGTCAAATCCAGCCCTGGCACTCATTAGTTTTTCTGGGCCTCAGTTTCCCCAATTGGTTTTCTTGGTTTTCATTCAAGGCATCTTATACTACCCAACTCGGGAGCAGTTGGGTGAGGCAATGAATAGAACACCAGGTCTAGAGTCAGGAAAACCTGAATTTAAATGTGGTCACAGACACTCGCTAGACAATCACATTATCCTGTTTGTCTCAGTTTCCTAATCTGTAAAATGAGCTGGAGAAGGAAATGGCAAACCACTCTAGAAACCTCAAGTGGGGTTACAAAGAGTCAATGGCACACTATTTTCACTTTTTTCCCCCTCTTTCTCATGGTTTTTCCCTTTTGTTCTGCTTTTTCTCTCCCAACCTCATATGGAAATATGTAAACATTGAATGTACATGTATAACCTAAAAATCAAATGAAGGAGTTCTGAGACTAAAATACTTAGAAATTACTGAATTCTAATCCAATTCCTTCCTTTTACAGAGGAGAAAACTGAGGCTCCATGTCACACGCAGGTATAAGAGGCAGGATTGAACCCAGGTACCAAAACTCCAGAGTTAGTGCCTTTCCTACTGAACTCTTTAAGACTTTTTCAAAGGACCAAAGACTTGATTATTAAAAAAAAAAAAAAAAAAAAAAAAAAAAAAAAAAAGAAGAAGAAGAAGAAGAAGAAGAAGCTCAAATCCTACATTATTTAGTAGCCAATCAAAGCAAACATCTTTATGTAGTCTTCCTGTCCTGCCCTGTCTTTAATCCACTGTATCCTGGGTTCCTCAGGGTTTCCTCTTCTCCTGGTCCCTAGTTCCTCCTTCCTGGTCTTGGGGACACCCCCACTTCCCTGACTTCCTGTCTCTCCTGTTCTGCCCTTGACTTGCTGGCCCTCCTCTCCTGGAGGGAGAGGAGAGGAGTTTGGGTAACAAGAGAGAGGAAACTGATGGGGTAGGAGGGGGAGCTGAGTCTTGGTAGCGAAGGTAAAGATTCCTGTTGGGGCTGAATCTATCACAGTTGCTACATATCCTATAATTATCTTATTTGTGTGAGTGAGGACCCGAGGCTCTGTCCTCGGCTATTTTCATCAATGTTTGCTGAAATACAATCACAAAGCAAAATTGAGAGAGAGGAAGGGACAGAAAGAGACAGAGACACCAAGAAAGAGACTTGGGTTTTTTTATTCAGCACCTTCAGCTCAGACACATGCCATAAGCCCCCTAGTCTACAACTAGCACCTCCAAAACACACCAGGACCCGTGAATTAGGCTCTCTCTCAGATAGTCCCTGGAGCAAAGGATACAGCTCTGAGGTGACTAAAACACCCACAAAAGCAGCCTTTCAGTAAGAAAATAAAAGGACTGAGGAGGAGGAGAAAGACCTGGGAAAGATCTGGTTTCAAATTCTAGTTCTGTCATTTAACTCAGTTTACCCTTGGACATGACACTTTGCTGCCTCATTCTTCAGTTTTCCATCTGTAAAGTGAGCAGGAGGACTGGCTTATCTCAAAAAATCATAGAGAAAAAACCTTAGAGATCATCCCGCCACTCGATCAACAAGCATTTATTAATGCTCTCCCAATTCTATTTCATATTTACCCTTTCTGGTGTCCATTGTATCTAGTCATTTTGTCTGTAACCTATTCCCTAAACAAATATACCTTTTGTCAAAGCATTTATTAAGCACTTACTGTATGCTAAGTACTGTGCAACTACTGGGGAAAACACCATGTTCTCAATCCTCTCATTTAACAGATGAAGAAACTGAGGCTCAAATGGGGTAAACTGATTTGCGCAAGATGGCACAGGTAGTAAGTACCAAAGATGGAACCCAAACCTAGCATCTTTGTCTCGACAACATTGTTGTGCCGTACAGCCTTCATGGGTCTAAAGGCTATGATGGTACTATAAAGTCTTCTACTTGTCTTTAAACCACTTGTCTTCAAAAAACAAAACATGGCAAGGAATAGCTAGGCAGCGGTTCATCTGAAAAAGATCTGAGGGTTTGGGTAGATCACAAGCTTGATATGAAAATGCTTTATGACATTGTAGCCCTCAAAAAAAGGTGATGCTGCATCAAGAAGTTGTCCAGATTGCTGGAGTTTGGAAAATGGAGTCAGTCAGGAATTCAATGAACATTGACCATCCTCTGCTCTAGTCAGATCACTTTTGGAAGACCACTCATTTTGGGGCACCTTGTTTTGAAAGGCCATTGGGAAGTGGAGAATGCCAGTCGCAAGGCTAATGTCAAAGGAAGATCAGCTGAATGAATGTCAGACATTCACCATGGAGAGGACATAACTTCTAGAATTTACTCGGAGGAAAAAAGACTCGGGAGAGACACGGCGGTACCCGAAGGTCTGCCAAATGACTGAAGGTTTAGATTTCTTCTGCTTGGATCTAGAGGGTAGTTGATTCAAAAAAGCAAATTGGGGATAAACCTAAGGAAACCGTAAGGGATGACATCCCCAAAAGGAGAGGAGTCCTCCAAAAGTGGAATGGTGTACCTTAAGAGAAAATGGGGTCCCTGTTGGTGAGCTTCTTGAACAAAGGACAGATGGCCAAATGGGCGACCTCAAGAGGGAATGGGGTCCCCATCGGCAAAGATCCTTGTGCAAAGGGTAGATGCTCACTTGTTGGGTGTGCTGTTTCCCTGGGGATCCTTTTTGCCAGGAATAGATTGGAATCAAGATCATCTAAAGTCCCTTCCGACTCTGTGATCCTCTGAAAACCTAAGTTCAAGTGCAAGTGCCACCTTAATTTCTTCAGGTCTCAGTTTCTTCCTTTGCAAAAATGGGCATATCTAGATCTATTTAAGTATAGGGAAAGGCCTGATGGTACAATATTGAGGAAAATAAGTATATTATCAAGCTGCTGCTAGATAGGGCTTTCTGCTAGCCAAAGCACTCCAAAAAATACCTCCCCTAGTGAAAAACACAAGTCTGAATGGGATGGAGAATGCTGGTTGGGAAACATGAAGACCTGGCTTCCAACATCACCTTGGATATTTATTAGCGGTGTGATCTTGAGCAGACCTCTGAAAAATGAGGGCTTCAGACTTATTGATATTCCATGATTACCTCCTCTAAGTTCAGGATGGACCCCAAACTCTTCCCATTCCTACCTAGAATGGCAAACTCTGTGACCCTCAGCATGGCTCCCCCTCTCCAACTTCAGTCTTCCCCCCTGACACACTTGCTGTTTTGTACCCACACACATGTCCTGTGCCTTTGTGCGGACCAGCCCCCAGACTCTTCCTTTACATTTCCATTTCCCAGAACCCCCAGTTTTTTTTCAAGATTCAGCTCAAATACTTCCTATTAGATGGCCCCACGGACCTTCCCCTCTAAAGTTATTTTTACCTTGTATATACCTTTTTATATGTATATATGTTGTTTTCCCCATTTAAAGGTAAGCTCCTCGAAGGCAGGGACTGTTTCATTCTTTGCCTTGGTGGCCCCAGTGCCAGTCACATAGTAGGCACTTAATAAATGCTTGTTGATTCTATACATAGTTACCTCCTTTTATAGATTCTAAGTTCTCTGAGGGTAGGAACCTTGTTTTTTGCCTATCTTTATATCCCGAGTGCCTAGACTAGTGCCTGGTACAGAACCAGTGCTGAATAAATATTTGGTGATAGATTGATTGATCTGTAACACAGAGATCAAGCGGGAAGCCTTTATTAAGCATCTGCTGGATGCTCCCAAGGAGTTTGAATTCTAAACAGGGGAATATCAGGATGTGCAGAATAGTAAGAAATAAATACAAATCAGTAAAAGAGCTCAGTTTCCTTGAAGTTCCAATTCCAGTGCCCCCCCCTCCCTCCAGGAAGCCTTCCTTACCCCCTCTTAATTTCCGAGCTCTCTCTCCAATATTTCCCACTTGTTTGCTTTGTATATATATGTTAGCATGCTGTCTCTCCCTTTAGCTGGTAAGGGACTGTCTTTTGCTCTTTTTCTTTTCTTTTCTTTCTTTTTTTCTTTTTTTTTTGTTTAACTCTCCCCTGGCTACTATAATGCCTGGCACAAAGTAGGAACTTCATGTTTATTGATCACTTGGCTTTGATTTGTATTTTGTAAAACTTGAAGGTTTAACAATAAGAAGCCATTGTTGGCTCAAAGTTTAATTCGATAACAATAGCCCATTTCTCCATTCTGAGGCTTACAAAGTGCTTCCCTCCCAACAGTCAAGTGTGACAGACCGTGCTCATTTATTCCCATTTTACAGAAGACGAAACAGAGCCCCTCCCCACAAAGAGAAGTGACATGGTCAAGGTCACCCAACCAGGAATAGTCCGGGAGGGGATTCGAACCCAGGTGCTCCCCACTCCAAATCCATCAGATTATCAATATCCTCAATGTGGCTCGGTAGAACGGACAACAGTTCCGGGCCCTGCCCCGAGGGGAGAGAGGGCCCCGGCTAGTTCGGGAAAGGGAGCGCCCTAATCCTGCGGGATTGACCCAGGCCCTTCCCTTTCCTCCAGCCCCAAGCCCATTTCGTCCCCCCCCATCCCCACCCCCACGCGCCGGGCCTCAGATCCCCGGGCTCGAGTACTGGCAGCAGCCGAGGAAGGCCGCCCCTGCGCGGCCCAAGCCCAGGCCAGAACCGGGCTCCGCGGCTGCCCCAGCGTTCCAGTATGAAGGGGGGCAGTGGAAGGCAGGCAGGGCGACCGGAGGGGGAGCGAGAGGATTTCTCGATCGCCCTCCCACCCCGGGCCAGAGGCCCCAAGCCATCCCCTCCCCCAGTCGCCGTAAAGCGAGAGTTTGCAAATCACAGCTTGGAAACAGCTGCCCCCCCCACTCCTTCCCGCAGCTCCTCAAGTTTCAGATGAAGAAGAGAACCCCCCCCTCAAAGCCTTCCGGGTCTCCCTTCCCCCGGGCCCCCCGGCCCCCCCCACCTCCCCCACCTCAGCCAGGCTCGGCAATAACTTTGAAACTTCTCGGCCATTTGGGGTGAGAGGAGTGAGGATGGCAGCGGGGGGTTGGGGGGGAAGCCCTTTCCCAGACGGGGAGCGGAGATTCCAACCCCCCTTGCCCCCTAGACCCCGCGAAAAGCTGCCCCGCCCCGTCGCCCTCCACCCCCACCCCAGTCCGTGTTTTCCGACCCCCTTCCTGGGCTGGAGGTGCCTCACACCCCTCCCCGCCAGGCCTCTTGGGGCCGCACCCCGCCTCCCGCTTCGATCCACTCCCCCCACCCCCAGCCGGGCCGCCGCTGCCCCCTCCAAGCGGGCCCCCCACCCCCAGCGGACCCCACCCGGCCGAATTTCGCTGTTTGGCTAAAGGGGCAAAAAGCCTCCCCGGACTCACCTTTCCTTGCTTGGCAGCAGTCCCCCCCACCGTGCCTACACCGGGCCTTGATAAGTGGTATAGTATTACTAGAGATATTATTATATTATTATTATTAGTAATAATAAGAGTAAATGCTATTTAATTATCGAAGGAAGCATTTTGCTCCTGGAACTGCTGCCCAGGCAGCTCCCTCCATGTGGCCGCTTAGCCCTTTACTTTCATTTCCACGGCTCTCTCGCTCGCTCGCTCGCTCGCTCGCTCGCTCTGTCCCTAGCTCGCTCTCTCCTCTCGCTCTTATTCTTTCTGTGTCTCGATCATAGCAGCCCCAACTGGAGAAAATGCTTCCCTGCAGTTTCTCCCTGCTCCCTGGAGGGGCCCGCTCAGCCTCCTTCCCGGCCCCTGGGGACGTGCGGAAAAACAAATCCGAGCCCGGGGCGGCTTCTTGCTCCCCGCGGGGCTGGACGAAAAAACTTGGGGGAAATTTCCCTTTCTGCTCCAACGAAAGTGGGAGCTGTCGCGTTCGTTTGTTTGTTTACCTTTTCCCTTTGAAATGCGAGGACGTTGTTAATGAGGTTCCCTTTTTAACACCTCTCCCTTGCAGTTCGGAACTTTCCCGAGTTGTTCCCTTTCTTCTAAATAGCTACAGGGGTTCTGCACTTTGACCTGGGCCCCTCGGATGGCCAAGGGAAACCTTTAGAACCCCAGCTCAGAACTAGGATTTTAAATGCATCCCAAAAGAAAAGCCTTAAAATTAGAAAAGAAACCAATTATCTCATAAGAAAGATGTCAATTTTCCCCTCCTCCAAGTTCAAATGAGAGACCCCAACGCTAAGCATTCTGGGGGTCAGAGCTGGCCTGGATCTTCTACAGTAGTTCCTCGTTTTGAAGCTTAGAACGCCGGCACTTAACAGCTGCTATGTGTATTTAATTCCATTCAACCAATTAAATATAAGTCTATTGCTCTTGGTGGGGTTTGGGGGAAAGTGTTGGGGGGGGAGGGGAGAGGCAGGATTTTCCCTTCTGTTTGAAGGAAAGTATGTACCTTTTTATTTTATTTTATTTTAGGCCAGCCATTCTGGCAAGTAATTTGGAATTATGCTCCAGAAGTCACTAAACTGTGCCTCTCTTTTAACCAATCGATATCACTTAAAGGCTTATAACTAAAGAGCAAAGATGGAAGAAAACAACACACATGCACAAACATATTGATAATAGCTCTTTTTTGTTAGCGCAAAGGATTGGAAACTAAGGAGTGCCTTATCCATTGGGATATGGCTAAAGAAATTATGATGCCATATATATATATATATATATATATATATATATACACATACATATATATTATACAAATATGTATATATCCATATATTATATATGTTATATAATATATGTGTTTATATACATGTATTATATATATTATATAAATATATATTATATAAATATGCATATATGGTATGTTTTTTAATCCATACAATAATATCAAATTTTATCTCAATATAAGAATAATTTCAGTGTAACTGAACTTGTGTTAACTAATGCAAAGGGAAATGAGCAGAGCCAAAACAATTTATACAATCACAACATTGGAAAGACATTGAAAGACTGATGAACTCTGAGCAAAGTAATGATCAACCGCTACTCCAGAGGAACAAGGCCAAAGTATGGGGTAGCCTCCCACCCCCACCCCAGGGAAGAGAGGATGGCCTTGAGATGCAGATTGAAAACCTACATTTTTTGGATACAGCCAATATAGGAATTTGCATTCCTTGATTATGAGTATTTGTTGCAATTTTTTTTCTAATGGGGGGAGGAAGGGAGAGAAAATAGTTTGGTTTTTTGTTGTTGTTGTTGTTCATTCAAAAAAATAAATGTAAAAAAATACATATTAGAAAACAGAAGGAAAGAATCATATGGACAGCTTTGAAAGTTAAATGTTACATTGACCATGATTTATATGTTACAAAAAGGGGGGAAAATACATATTAGAGAACAGAAGGAAAGAATCACATGGACAGCTTTGAAAGTTAAATGTTAAGTTGACTATCGTTTATATGTTAGAAAAAGCAAAAAAAAAAAAAATACATATTAAAAAACACAAGGAAAGAATCACATGGACAGCTTTGAAAGTTAAATGTTACATTGACCATGATTTATATGTTACAAAAAGGAAAAAAATTACATATTAGAGAACAGAAGGAAAGAATCACATGGACAGCTTTGAAAGTTAAATGTTAAGTTGACTATCGTTTATATGTTAGAAAAAGCAAGGCGCACATATCAGAGAGCTGTTTTAAGTTCATTTTCTGTTCCACTGTGTATGTGGAAATGCTCCCCTTTAGGGAGAAAGGGATGTTAAGTCTAGAATAAAAATAAATATTTTTAAAGTGCCTCTAAAGTACAAGACAATGAGAGTCCAGAAAAATGATCTAGCCTTTGTTGGGGGTGAAATTATCTCCTGAGAAGACACAGATATTAAAAAGCACTAGTAAGCATCTACTGAGTGCCAGGCACTCAGAATACCCACACAGGGAACAAAACATTCCCTGCTCTCCAGGAGTTTACATTCTCTGGGGCAAGACAATGTACATACCAAATACATACTTATATATTATAAACACATACAATGGATTTTAGGGAGCTCCTGGGGAGGAACCTCCTTACCAAAAAAGATCAGCATCTTTCCTGAAAAGTGAAATATTGGGCCTCAGAACTTAAACAACTTGCTCAGGATCTCTCCCCCAGAGGCCAGATTGTCCCTGACAGGTTCGTTATCTTTTCTGCCCTTCTAGCATGTATAAGTTTTTATGTAGTATTATACAAATCTGAGAGATAGAAAAAATCTATTGAAAACTCATACCAAATCATTTCAAAGAGACTTAATTTATGAGTATAATATGCCAAGCAATGAAGCCCATTTTATTGGTGAAAAACCAAGTCAATGAAGTATCTTGTCCAACATCACACAGATTAAAAATGGCAAAGCCAGGATTTGAATTGGAATTTTCTAACTCTATTTTTAGGGGTTTTTTTTGGTTTGGTTTTGTTTTTTTGCTGAAGCAATTGGGGTTAAGTGACTTGCCCAGGGTCACATAGCTAGGAAGTGTTAAGTGTCTGAGACCAGATTTGAATCTTTCTTTCTTTAAAAAAAAGTCATTATGAACTGACCCATGCATAACATACCAAAGCTGTCCATGGGGTTTTCTTGGCAGAGATAGTAGAATGATTGGTCATTTCCTTCTCCAGCTCATTTTACAGATGAGGAAACTGAGGCAAACAGGTCTTAGTGACTTGTCCAGGGATTCATAGCTAGTAAATATCTGAGGCTGAATTTGACTCTTGACTTCAGGTCAAGTGCTCTTTTTGCATTGCATACACATATATGATTCCTTTTCTACTTTCATTTCTTTGCATTATAAGCCTGCTAGTATATTTCTGGCTTGCAGCCTCAGTTTAATGGCATTTGGGGGCATGATTCCAAATTAACTGAGCCAATTTATAGCTACACAACACACATTAATTGGCCTGACTTCTTATAGCCACTCAAATAATTCTCACTTTCCTTTTCCCCTGTCTTTACCCATCTGATGGAGATATAAGCTCAGAGTTGCTTTAATTTTTATTTCTCTAATTATTAGTGATTTGGATCATTTTAGAAATGTGGTTGTTGATAGACTAGATTTATTTCTTTTTGTGAAAATTGACTGTTTATAGTCTTCTGATGCCCTTTCTACCACAAAATACTATTTCTCATGTCATTTCTTGGGACTTTAGAGGAAGGATTTTACCTCCACAATTCCTTGAAAATCTCTTCATCCTTGCTCTATTTACTTATAGGATCATAAGACAATAGTAATAATAAGAGCTAGAATTTACATAGCACTTTAAGGTTTACAAAATACACAGGTTATCACATTTGATTCAACAACTCTGTGACTTTGGTGCTACTATTATGCTCACTTTATACTTGAGGAGACTGAGGCTCACACAAGTTAAATGACTTACCCAGAATGACACAACTGAAGCCAGATTTGAATTTAGGTCTTCTTGCCTCTAGGCTCAATCCTCTATCCATCAGGCCACCAGTTGATTCTAAGGATTCAAAAGAAATAACTATTATATCACTTAGAATGAATAGTTTCAATGGCCCTGACCTACTTGTCAGAGCATGATGAGTATTAAAAGAATTGTGCTTATTTAAATCTAAATTGCAGAGGATTTCTGCTTGTAGAGTGAGAAATATATTGGAAAAAAATATCTAAATCCCTGATAACCTGTGTGTCAGGTAAAAGGCCTGAGAAAGAATTGAAAACATACTTGATTAGCCCCCAAGTATGCTGGCTGGGAAGTTTCACAAAAGTGTGCTAAGGAGATTAACAGCTAATTTTCCGATGAAAAAATTAAAACCTTCGTATCAAAAAAATGCTCTAAATTACTATTGATTAGAGAAATGCAAATTAAAGCAACTCTGAGGTACCACCTCACACTCATTAGATTGACTAAAAGAGAATGATAATGTTGGAGAGATGTGGGAAAACTGGGATACTAATGCATTGTTGTCAGAGTTGTGAAATGATCCAACCATTTTGGAGAGTAATTTGGAACTATGCCCCATGGACTATAAAACTGCATACCCTTTGATCCAATAGTGTTACTATTGGGTCTTTATCCCAAAGAAATCACAAAAAAGAGGAAAATACCCACATGTGAAAAAAAAAATGCTTATAGCAAGTCCTTTTTGTAGTGGCAAGGAAGTGGAAACTGAGTGAATCATCAGATGGAGAATGGCTGAATAAGTTACGGTATTTGAATGAAATGAAATACTATTGTTGTATATGACATAAGGAGGAGGCTGATCTCAGAAAAGCCTGGAAAGCTACTGATGCTGAGTGAAGTGAGCAGAACCAGGAAAATATTCTACACAATAATTGTAAGATTATGTGATGATCAGCTGTGATGGACTTAGCTCTTCTCAGCCATACAGAGATGCAAGACAATTTCAATAGACATGGGATGGAAAATGCCATCCTCAACCAGAAACTATGGATTCTGAATGAAGATCAAAATATGCTATTTTCACCTTTCCCCCCCCCCTTTTTTGTTCTTTTGTTCTTTCACAACATGACTAATATGGAAATATGTTAAACATGATTGTACAGGTATAACATATCAGATTGTTTGCTGTCTTGGAGAAAGAGGAGGTAAGGGAGGAAGGGAAAAAATTGGAACTCAAAATCTTACAAAAATGAATGTTGAAAACTATCTTTATGTGTAATTGGAAAAATAAAATACTTTTTTAAAAGAAAAATGTTTAAAAAATCCTTTTATTTTAATTTTTTTATTTTTCAAAGCATATGCATGAACAATTCTTCAATATTAACCCTTGAAAAACCCTGTGTTCCAATTTTCCCCTTCCCTCAGCTCTCCCAAAAATGGCAAGTAGTCCAATATATGTTAAATATGGTAGAAATGTATGTTAAATCCAATATATGCATACATATTTCTACAATTTATCATGCTGCCCAAGAAAAAAAAAGAGAAGTAAAGTAAAATGCAAGCAAACAATGACAAAAAGAGTACAAATATTATATTGTGAATCACACTCAGTTCCCACAATCTTCTCTCTGGGTGTAGATGACTCTCTACATCACTGAGTAAGTGGAAATGCTCTGAATTATCTCATTGTTGAAGAGAGCCACGTCCATCAGAAGTGATCATCACATAATCTTGTTGTTGCCATATATAATGATCTTCTGGTCCTGCTCATTTCACTCAGCATCAGTTCCTGTCAGTCACTCCAGGCCTCTCTGAAATCATCCTGTTGATCATTTCTTATAGAACAATAATATCCCATAACTTATTCAGCCATTCTCTAATTGATGGGCATCCATTCAGAAAAACATTCCTTTTAAGAAAGCCCCAGAAGCAACTGATAATTCCATCAACTGTATGAAGAAATAATTAACAAACAGTAGTTTTAAAGGGAGCAGAGTTAAATCATAGCCCCAGAGGAAATGTGATTTATACTAGGAGGATGTTCCCTCTGCCATAGACATCATGAAAATAAATGGGGAAAGGTCTTCACAGATGAGAATATAATATAAGGGAGAGGAGTTTCCCCATACCAACTTTGTTATTCTTAATTAAAGTCTTTGCTATTTATGAACTCTTTATGAGACCCCCAAATACCATGCTACATTACCACCAAGAAATATAAAAGCTCACAGTTCTAACATACTTGATATCTTATAACCCAGTATTTTCTCACTCCTCGGATGTTCCTGACAAATACCTTTGGGTCTTTATTTTGTTCCCGTCACTCCCCATTTATTTTGTATGTAATTACTTATGTATATGATTCTCTACTATATCCCTGCTCTGCCTTCCTCTGCCGCATGTGTGTATTACATAACAAAATGATTCTGTTTGGAATTTAATTATATTATCATTTTTATTAAATATATCATCCTTTATAATTATAATTATTAAATAATAACTATGGTTTACTATAATTATATTAAACTACGATGGTTTAATATAATTATAATCCAGCTTCTGGATTATTTAAAATATTCCATGTCCTCCTCTTCATCCTTTTTCCTAACTCTGTCCCCTATGCCTGGCATTCTCTTCCTTCTTACCTCCACTTCTTGATTTCACTGAAGGCTCAGCTCTAGGGCCTGCTGCATAAGGATTTTCCCAGTGTCTCCCCCGCCTCCAACAACACTCCCTACTCCAGCTGTTGATGTCTTTTTTTCCAAGATGACCTCATACCTGCTTTATATATCTCTGTGTAATTTGTATATACATAATATATATATAGTATGTACATTTATATGTGTATATGTTCTCTACCTCATTAGAATATAAATTCTTCAAAGACAAGAACTGTTTTGATTTTTTCCTTGTATCCCAGCACCTAGTACACTGTTTGACACATAGAAGATACTTAATAAATACTTGCTTGGCTCCAGCCTATTTTTTTTTAAGTTGCATTATTAGTCCCTCCTTGCTCTCCATGTTCCAAATCAACTGGCTGGTTGCTATTTCCATACCCTGTATTGAAGGAAAAAAATATTAATACTCTACTTTCTATTTGGGGCACATCTGGTGGAAACGATTTCAATTAATTTATCGTTATACTACAGCTAAGAGTTTTTAGCTAAGAAAGAGAAATCCCTCATTCTTTCTCCCCCACCATGATCTCAGACTTCTCTCTCAATCCCAAAACAATCTAAGGTAATATTAATAGTAACCTTGAACAAGGAAAAGTCAGGACATGTTAAAAGACAATTAGGGGTTAACATTCTAGAACTATAGTCACTTAATCTTCATCTGGAACTATTCAACTCCTTTCCTGACTAACCCCTGTGCCAGCCTCAGCCCCACCCCTCCAACTCCAGGATTCAAAGGTTTCTTCCCTCAATAGCAGAATGGGTTTTGGTTTTTTGGTTTTGTTTTTGTTTTGGAAAGAAAAAAGAGAGTACTTTCCTGAGTGGATCATAGCCTTGCTTCCAAAGATGGGGAAAACAAAGATCTTAGTAAGCCAAAAGATATCTAAATATTATTTCTTAATATTTGTAGTTGATATGCACACCCTTTGACCCAGTGATGAAGTTAATACTCTAAAAAGATAAAGGAAAAAAAGAAAAGTGTGTGTGTCTGTGTCTGTGTACACATACACACACACACACATTATATATATATATATATATATATATATATATATATATATATATATATATATATATATATATATATATATATATATACTGATAGCAGCTCTTTAATAGTAGAAAAAAAAAGGAAACTGAGGGTATGTTTCTCGATTGGGAAATAACTGAGTGAGTTATGATATTTAATTGTGAGCGTATTATTGTGCCATAAGAAATGATGAAGGAGATGGTTTCAGAAAAATCTGGGAAGACTTACATGAATTGATGCAAAGGGAAGTGAGCAGAATCAGGAAAACATTTTACATAGTAACAGCTACATTATAATGTTGTAATGAGTAATTGTGAAACTTCGCAACTCCGATTGATACAATGAACCACAGTAACCCCAAAGAATTTGTAATGAAAAAAAAAATACTATCCACCTCCAGATTAAAGAATTGTGGATTCTGTATGCAGACTGAAGCATGTATTTTTTCTCTTTATTTTTCTTGCTTTCCCCCCTGCAACATGGCTAATATGGAAATGTTTTGTATGACTTCATATGTACGAGGAGTGTCATATTTCTGGTCTTCTCAATGAATAGTGGGGGTGTACAAGGAGAGAATTTAGAAATGAAAATAAAAATAAAGAACAAAAATAATGTTCAGTTGAACTTAAAGGGGATTTTAAGATGCTTTGATCCCTGTTTCAATATTTCATATATATATATATATATATATATATATATATATATATATATATATGTAGAGAGAGAGAGAGAGAGAGAGAGAGACAGAGACAGAGACAGAGACAGAGACAGAGAGACAGAGAGACAGAGAGAGACAGAGAGACAGAGACAGGGACAGAAAGAGACAGAGAGATAGAGTCATAGAGACACAGAGAAACACAGAGAGAGAGAGAGAGAGACACACACACACACACAGAGAGAAGCTACATCCATTCCTGAAGTGTTATCTCTCATCTTGGCTTAGAACACCCAGTTCCCTTCAAGATTCATCTGGAGTACCACCTCATCTAAGGAACCTTTTTCTTATTCCCCCATTTATTGGTGACTCCCTCACTTTCTAATTGCCTTTATTTATTTGATACAGAACTCAACTGTCACCCAGGTGGAGTAGGGAAGATCAGCCTAGTGTTACCTGCTATGTATAGAGGGACATGTGACTTCTGATTAGCTGAAAGAATGCTGTGCTCAGTGATGCACACCTGTATGAGGGACTTTGAGTTATTTCCAGATATTCTTGAAACACAAATCAAGGACATTTTTTACCTTTTCCTTTCAGAGAAGAGAATGTGAGACTTTGTTATATTTTTGTAATATTTGTTATATATATAATTTTGTTGTATTTGAACTTCCAGAGACTGCTAGAATTGAGCCTCCTCTGATTGAAGATGTTCATTTCTCTCTCTTGGTCTAAGCTGAAATTTTAATTCAATCCCCATTGAAGAAGTGATGTTTTTTTTTTATTCTTTGGCTAATCTAAACTGTATAACTTCTCTGATTTTTTTTTTTTAATAAATGGGCTTATTTCCTAATCATTATCTGTAATAGTCTTGCATAACTAGCACTTAGCAGGAAGTGACTAGACTCTTCCCCTTAAGGGGAACTAGAGAAATGGATTTTTTTCTGAACCCACACTTATACTCCTAAATCAGAAATACATCTGAGGGGGTCAGAGAGATATAATACTAGCCAGTATCTCTCCTCAGTACTTAGCTTTTCTATCTCTTCCTGTTAGCTATCAAACTGGTGATATGTTTCTCTTCCCTATTGCTGATGATCATATTTTATAGTTTCCTCTTGGTGATCTATTCTTTTTCCTCTGTAGATTGTAAGATTCTAGAAGGTAGGAACGGTTTCATTTTTTTGTCTTAATATCCTCAGTGCCTCGAAAATTACTTGGCACACAACATTCTGATAAATATTTGTTAACTTCTATGTACTAGCATCCCCTTCAATGAGATGCCATTATGGCCAATGTTCAGTTCAATCACACACACACACACACACACACACACACACACACACACACACACACACATACACACTGATCCTTAAGGAGTTTACAATCCATTTTACTTCTCTTTCATTCAGATATTTCCTCAAGGAAAGTGAATATTACTTAAAGTTAAATATATGTACTTCTTTTTAACATTTTTCCATATTTGTCATGTTGTGCAAGAAAAATCCGAACATAAGGGGAAAATATGACAAAGAAAAAACAAACAAAAAAGGTGAAAATACAATCCTTTAATGTTATTCAATCTCCATAGTTTTCTTGCTGAATGCAAATGGCACTTTCCATTCCAAATCTATTGGAATTGCCTTGAATCACTGCATCACAGTTGATCATCACTAAATCTTGCTCTTGCCATGTACAATGATCTCCTGGTTCTGGTCACTTCACTCAGAATCAGTTCATACAAGTCTTTCTAGGTTTTTCTGAAATCATCCTGCATCGGCATTTCTTATAGAACAACAATATTGCATAATATTCATACACCATAACTCATTCAGTCATTTCCCAACTGATGGGCATCCACTCAGTTTCCAATTCCTTGCCACTACAAAAAGGGGTGCTACAAACATTTTTGCACATGTGGATTCTTTTCCTCATTTATAATTTCTTTGGGATACAGAAGATGAGCAGATGATAGACTAGCAAAACTTTGGGACTTGTTTGCAAACAACCTATAATCATAAAAATAATGAATTTTTTGTAGCTCTTATTATGTACTAGGCACCATGCTAAACACTTTACAACTATTATCTCATTTGATCCTCAGATTCTGGGAGGTAGACACTGTAATTACCCCCATTTTACAGACAAGGAAACACAGGTAAATAGGGTTAAATGGCTTGTCCATGGTCACATAGTTAGTAAGTATTAAAGATACTATTTGAACCCAGGTCTTCCTTAATATAAGTCCAACCAATCACTCAACAATCATTTATTAAGTGTACCACTTGTCTATTCTATCCCAGGATTGTGTGAGGAGCAGTGATAAAAAGATACAAGTAAGACAGTCCCTAACTTCAAGGAACATACACGATCCCAGGGAGGCAAATAGATGGAGGAGGGAGAGAGGGAGAGAGAGACAGAGAGACAGAGACAGACAGAGACAGAGATAAAAAGAGAAAGATTTATAAAGAATTTTCTATATAGAAATGCATATATCCATGAAGTGCATATTATATATATAGCATCTATGTCTGTGTATAATCATTACATGATGGTATCCTCCAAATTAAACTATTCAATGAAAAGATTTTATTTAAAGCATTTACATATTTTCATCACTAAAAAAAAACCAAATCCATATTTTTAAAAATTATACTTTAAATAGATACACAAGTGCCCCATGAAATATGTATAATCATAAAAAATTATGGCAATAGAAGCTAATCAGTATGATTGTTCTTTCTTACTCTTTTTTTCCACCTTTGGAATTCATGGTGTCACTGAAATTTGTAGGACCAGCCAATTTTTTCCCTTTTATTTTGCTTTTGGTGGAATGATTCTTGCTGAAAGCAATTCAAAGAGCCCTAAGAGATAAGGCTTTCCCAAGTGATTCTTCAACCAATAAATTTCCCTTAAGACTTCCTTTGGGGAAGGAAAGGGACCCACATGTGCAAAAATGTTTGTGGCAGCCCTTGTCATAGTGGCAAGAAACTGAAAATTGAGTAGATGCCCATCAGCTGGAGAATGACTGAATAACTTATGGTGTATGAATGTTATGGAATATTATTGTTCTCTAAGAAATGATCAGGAGGATGATTTTAGAGAAGCCTGGAGAGACTTACAGGAACTGATGCTGAGTGAAATGAGCAGAACCAGGAGATCACAACATCAATATTATAAGACAATCAATTCTGATGAATGTGACTCTTTCCAACAATAAGATGACTGATGCCAGTTCCAATGATCTTGTTATGAAGAGAGTCATCTACACCCAGAGGACTGTGGGAACTGAATATGGGTCACAACATAACATTCTCACTCTTTTTGTTTTTGTTCACTTGCATTTTGTTTTCTTATTTATTTTCTTTCCTTTTTGAGCTGATTTTTCTTGTGCAGCAAGAGAATTATATGTTTATACATATTGGATTTAACATGTATTTTAACATGTATAACATATATTGGATTACTTGCCATCTAGGGGATGGGGAAAGGAGGAGAAAATCTGAAACACAAGGCTATGCAAGGGTCAGTGTTGTCATATTAGCTGTGCATATGTTTTGAAAATAAAAAGCTTTATAAAATTAAAAAAAAGACTGTCTTTGGGATTTTAATTCAAATGTTTTTCATTGAGAAAAAGGAGTGGATTGGTTCATTTTCTAATTCTGCATGTTTTGTCTTTAAATATTGAAAAAGTTTGCTGGCTGGTTTTGTGTAATGGGCTACCGAAGAGCTGGTCTTGATGAACTCCCTTCTGTGACTCGGGCCAAACAATGAGATGATTTAGAAATCCCCAAGGGACAAAACAGAATTTGTTCAGTTCAAGCAGACAATCACATTCAGTTTCGTTTTTGTTGAGTGATGGGATGGAGATAAATTTAAAAATTTTTGAGTCACTGTTTTTAAAAAACAAAAAACAAAACTAAGAGGCAGAGTCTTTCCTATTTTCTCCCTGCTCATTTGAAAACCTCCAGTAATGCTAACAATGATATTTCTTCTCGTCCCCAAAAAATATACTAGATAATCTGTTCTAAATCAGTAAAAAACAGAGCATCTCCCTTAGCATATAGAGCCTGGCACATACAATATCAGACAAGTAGACACCCTCAACAAATGATCTTTCACAGTCAAAGTTCCAAGAGCCTTATTGGGAGCTGAGGCAACTTTTACTTCATTTTTCAAGAATTTTGTAAATGCATAAAAAGTGACCAGGTAAACACAGGAAGACCTGGTCTCTTTGACCTAGGAGACTTACTAGCTGTGCAACCAAGTCCTGGCAAGTCATATCCATGATCCTCATGATCTCCTTCTCTGCAATATTGGAAGGGGGAAGGGAGAGGGAAGGAGTTTAACTTTTTTAAAATTTTCAATAGTATTTTATTTTCCAAATACATGTCAAGATAGTTTTCAACATTTGCTTTTGTAAGACTTTGTGTTCCAATTTTTTCTCCCTCCCTCCCTCTTCTCTCCCCTCCTCAAGACAGCTGATATAGGCTAAATATGTATAATTCTTTTAAACATATTTCCATATTTGACATGTTGTGTAAGAAAAATCAGACCAAAAGGAAAAAAAAAAAGAAGAAGAAGAAGCAAGCAAACAATAAAAAAGTAAAAACACTATGCTTTGATCCACATCCAGTCTCCATAATTTTCTCTCTGGATATGGATGGCACTTTTTATTCTAAGTCTACTGGAATTGCCTTGAATTCACCACATTGTTAAGAGCCAAGTTCATCACAGTTGATCATCACATAATCTTGTTACTATGTACAATGCTTTCTCAGTTCTGTTCACTTCACTCAGAATCAGTTCATGTTAGTCTTTCCAGGCTTTTCTGAAATCAGTCTGCTCATCATTTCTTAAAGAGCAATAATATTCTATCATATATGATAACTTATCCAGCCATTCCATGACTGATTCAGCATCCATTCAGTTTCCAATTCCTTGCCAGTACAAAGAGGGCTGCTAAGTTTTGCACAAATGGATCCTTTTCCCTTTTTTTGTGATCTCTTTGGGATACAGACCCAGTAGAGACATTGCTGGATCAAAGGTTATGCAGAGTTTTATAGCCCTTTGGGTATAGTTCTAAATTGCTCTCCAGAATGATTGGATCATTTCACAACTCCACCAACAATACATTAGTGTCCCAGCTTTCAGTACATCAGGTGGTTATTATCTTTCTGGACTTTACTGCTAAGATTATTAGGAGAATCAAATGAGATCAGACTGACTAGTTGGAGAAGATCCCTTGAAGCTATGAATCTACTTTCAGCCTGGACCGTAAGCCCCTCAGCAACATCCTTATTAATGGTCATCCAATCTTTGCTGAAAGACCTCCTCAGAGAGAAGAAATCCATCTCCTGTTGAAGCAGCTCATTTGGACAACTCTATTAGGAAATTTTTCTTTATTTACAACTGGGAAGCAACTTAGAGATCATTCGGTCCAACATATTTTTTAAAATATTAGTTTAATATTAGTTATTTTAAAATACTAAAAAAAATTTAAATAAACTAAAATATTAGTTTAAATATTAGGTTTTTAAATATTAATTTAAAAATATTAAAATATTTTAAAACTAATACTTTATTTATAATTTTTATATTGCATAATAAATGTATATTTATTGTATTTATAATTTTTATTATATTGTCTCAGCCTACTTATGAGTAATTAATATTTATTCAAATGTTTAGATGTCTCAATTTTTATAAAGAATAGGGTTTTTTTATTATTAAAGTTTTTTTATTTACAAGATATATGCATGGGTAATTTTTCAGCACTGACCCTGGCAAAACCTTCTGTTCCAACTTCTCCCCTCCTTCCCCCTACCCTCTCCCCTAGATGGAAGGTAGTCCCGTATATGTTAAAGTATATGTTAAATACAATATGTGTATACATATCCATACAGTTATTTTGCTGCACAAGTAGAATCGCAGTCCAACATATCTTACATTACATACCAAGGTAAGGTCAAAATGGATACATGACCCAGATATGAAGAGAAATATTACAGGAAAATTGGAACAACATAGAATGTATTACTTATCAGACTTATAGATGTGAATTTATGAATAAACAAGAAAGTAGAGTGAGGTATAAAATGGATATTATTGATTACATTAAATTAAAAATGTTTTGTTCAGGGCAGCAAGGTAGCACAGTGGATAGAGCAACAGACCTCAAGTCAGGAGGTCTAATTTCAAATATGGCCTCAAACATTTAACACTTCCTAACTTTGTGACCCTGGGCAAGTCACTTAACCCCAATTCCCAATTACCTCAGGGGGGAAAATGTTTTCTACAAATAAAACAAATGTAGCCAATATCAGAAGGAAAGAAGAAAATTGGGGAAGGGGATTTATAGACAGCTTTTCAGATGTTTCGTATCTCAAATATATATAAAAAAAAAGTTGCTAAATTTGATATATGAGTCATTCTCCAATTGATAAATGTTGGTTAAAGGATATGAACAAGCAACTTAATGAAGAAATCAAAATGTATAGTCATATAAAAACTTTAAATAATTTTTAATTAAGAAAAAACAAAACATTAACTACACTCATTGTATCATAGATTTGGAGCTCAAAGGAACCTTGGAGGTCATCTAGAACAATTTTTTTTTTTTTTTTTTTAGCAGATAAGATAACTGAGGTCAAGGTGAAATACCTTGTCCAAAGTCTGATAAGTATCTGAGGCATAGCACAGCACGGTGAAGACAGTAAGTCCTTAATAAATGCTCTTTTGACAATTATGCCATAATCACTATGCCTGTGATTTTAAATGAGATTTAAATCCAGGTCCTTTGATTCCAGAGTCACAGTTCTTTCCACCATATCCATTGTCTACCTTCTCCTTTTCAGAAACAATTTAATTGAAAAGAACATTTAACAAAACAACAAAGATCCGAAATGGGCTTTGACCCAGTAGGGGAAGCAAAGAGAAGTTCCCAGGCTAAATGATGGGAGCAGCCCTTCTTTGCAAGGTAGGCAAGTCTTTCCCTTTACCTCCAGGGTTCACCTGGATAAATTCAGGTTAGTTCAGGTTTGGGTTCTGGACCTATTATTATTGTTATTAATATTAGCTGGTTGGCAGGGTGGCTAACTCCTGTCCTGCCTACCTCATAAAGGGTCTGTGAGGAAAAATGAGATCACTGCATTTAGAGCTAGAGAGGATTGTAAAAACCATTTCACAGATGAGGAAACTGAGGTATAGAAAGAAGTGACCTAAGGTCACATAGGCAATGGAAGTGTCAGAAACAGTCCTGGAACATGAGTCCTCAGCTCCAAATCGGGTGTTCTGCCCAGCTCACCAAGCTGTATGTGTTCAATTCTGAGCACCACAGATTTGGAGATAGAAGATGGGGAAGCACCAGAGGTGCTTGTTTTTACAGAATGGGGAAGGACTGGAGAAGAGAAGACTCAGGGAGGACATGAAGGCTGTCTTCAGGTATCAGGTGAGGAAGGGACAATGGGGAGAGTGAGGGAGAAAGTAGAATGAGAGCTATTCAGGTTCATCCTAAGATCTACCAGGTTGGTGTCAGAAAGACCAGAGTTCAAATCTGGCCTCAGACATTTACTTTCTGTGTGACCCTGAGCAAGTCACTTCACCAAGTTTGCCTCAGTTTCCACATCTGTCAAATGAGCTGGAGAAAAAAAAAGGCAACCTATTCCAGTATCTCTGCCAACAAAACCCAAAATGGGTTTTTAATTAAGAAAACACAAAACATTAACTACACTCATTGTATCATAGATTTGGAGCTCAAAGGAACCTTGGAGGTCATCTAGAACAAGAGTTCTAAAAGATGGAGATGTTTATCGTACAAATTAAACTCAAAAGTAAATCTTGAGTTTTCTTTCTTCTTCCTCCTCTTTTCTTTATCCCCTTTTTTCTTCATTTCCTCCTCCTCTTCCTCCTTTACCAATTAAACATTTTACTAGTACATGTCTTCCTCCTCCTCATTAGGAGTCTCCAAGCAAAGGCTAGAGAAGTACCTCATGCTCCAATGTCATAGAAGAGATTCTTCTTCAGACAAAGCTTGGTTAATAGCCTGGGAAGCTTCTTCCAGCTTCCAGAGCCCGTGGTCCTGAGAAGGGAGAGGCCCTGTCTGTTCTAAAGAGTTTTGATGATTGCTGAAGATATAACTCCCCTGTCCATTAGTGTGTTCCATGGCTGTGCATGGAAATGAATGGTTTTTTCTCTAGTGGTTCAGGGTTTTACTACCCAGTTGAAGACCAGGAAGAGTAAACTCTGAAGGAAAAGGGAAAGACTTGTCCATCTTGGGAAGGAGGTTTGCCCTGCTCACTTAGCCTGGGAGCTTTCTCCTAGGTCAAAGCCCATGTCAGGCCTTTGTTGTATTTGTTAAATGTTATTTTCAGTTTAGTTGTTTCTGGTTAAGAGGAGAAGGTAAACAATGGATATGGTGCAAACAACTATGGTTCTGGAATCAAAGGACCCGAATTCTCTTACTTGCAGTGTGATCCTGAGCAATTAATGTGATTCGTCTCCCTTCAGTAAAATGGGGGGGGGGGATGGACTTAAATCAATCAACAGATCATTTCTGTGTGCCAAGTACTGTACTTCCTACCTTCAAGGAACTTACATTCTAATGACATTATACAAAATGTAAATGCAAGCCATCACTGGAAAAAAAATTCTATTTTGTCCAAGATCTAGATAGTATAAATAGATGGTAATGTGAGATTGAAAATTCTAAAATTACTATCTTGCTGGGTCTTAATGTCATCCTTTATAAAATGAGGTCTTTTTGTGTTTTGTTTTGTTTTTTTTTCATTGCTAAAGGTATTTTCAGTATCTGTTGCAATCCCTGGAACATAGTAGGTTCTTAATGTCTTTTCAAAAATTATGAGTTTAATTCATAAACATGTTCAACATCTTAATATATAAAGAAGTCCCTTAAAAGAGGATGATATATGAAAATGAACTTTAGTGATATGTAATCTAGTGGGCAGTTATAATATATATCAACATTCCTTTTTGTAAGAATTTAAGTTCCATTGTACACAGCAAGAACAAGATTGTGTGATGATCAACTGTGATGGACTGGGTTCTTTTCAACAATGAGGTGATTCAAGGTAATTCCAATAGACTTGGGATGGAAAAACACAGAAAGAGAACTATGGAGACTGAGTGCAGATCAAAGTATAATATTTTCACTTTGTTGTTGGTTCTTTTCTCTTGAATTCTCTTCCTTTTTGATCTGATTTTTCTTGTGCAGCATGATGAATATGGAAATATGTTTATTAGAATTGCACATGTTTAACCTACATAGAATTGATCGCTGTCTTGGGGGAGGTAAGAGGGAAGGAAGAAAATCTGGAACACAAAATTACAAAAACGAATGTTGAAAACTATCTTGACATGTATTTGGAAAAATAAAAGAGTATTAAAATAAAATAAAAAAAGAAACTGCAAACCCACAAAAAATAAAATAAAATGGCCCCCTAGGAAAAATAAAAAAGATTTTGAGTTCCAAATTTTTTCTTTTTTCCTTTAACTCCCTCTTTCCTCCCAAGATAGCAAGCAATCTGACATAGGCTATACAGGTACAATCATTTTACAAAACCTTACAAGTATGTATCAGACTTAGCTAGGTGGTACAGTGGGTAAATCACGGGGCTGGAAGTCAGAACGATCTGGGTTCAAATTCTGAGGAATTTACTTGATGCCTATTTAAAATGGGGCTATATATATATATAAATATATATTTATATTATATTATAAATATTTAATAATATTTAAAATATTAAATATAATTTTATTATATTATAAATATTTATATTATATTATAAATATTATAAAATAGCCCCGTTTATTTCTCCCGAATTTTTCACTTTCCTCTGCATATTGTTGGCATTTTACCAATACTCTGGCTTTTTCCTGGGCAGGAATCTGCATGTCTGTCACCACCCAGCTCCCTTCCCTTTATAACAAATCAGTCCATGGACATGGACCGTGCCGGTGATGCCCAATCCCCTAATCATCACTAAGGGAGCCAAGCTGCACGGTCAGTCCCAAAGTCATACTTAATTAGTCAGCGATTCTGAATCAGAATTCCTTAGTGTTTCAGAGTTTTTTTTCCCTTTACATTATCGTTGTATAAATTGTTCTCCAGGTTCTATTTATCTCATTAGGTTTCAGGCCACAGATTTTCTCGGATTCTTCTTAATCTAACACATTCCTTATTTCTTTTAATAATTAACATCACATTAGGATTCGTTCCGCCATTCCTTTTTGTATCTTTTCCCTCAGACTTGTTGCTGTGGTTTTGCACATTTCCTTCCGGGTCTCCGATCCCCTCGGTCTGGAATCGACGGTCACAGGGGCTGGCTGGTTCGGAGACTAGGGGACACGGGCTGAGGTGAGACTGGCTTGCAAACAGCCGGCCCGAAACGCAGCTCCACCAACAATGCATGAGCGCGCCTCCCTCCCCCACCGCCTCAACAATCGCCATTTTGTCTTGTCATCTTCGCCCATCTGAGTGATGTAAGATGGAAGCTCGGGTGGTTTTCCTCCGCAATCCTTCTATTATTAATGATTGGGACATTTTTCGCAAGCTTCGGCTGGCTACTTCTGACCACGCCCCCAGCCGCGCCTTCCCCGCGTAGCCCCTCCTCCTCGGCTTCGGGCAGCCCCCTCTCAGCAGAGGACCCAGAACGAAACCCGCACCCGGTCCCCCGCCTTAAGGAACAGAAGACGCGGAGTCAGTCGGCAGAGGGAGCCCCAGCGCTTTCATTTTTTGTCCATCAAGTTTCTAAATAAAGTTGTTGCCAGTCGGTCACTGCGAGGAGCAGAGGGGGCGAGCAGGCGCAGCTGCGGCGCACTTCGGGAATGGTAGTCTCTTTGCCTAGCGCACGAGTCTGGGCCATGGTGGACGATCTCGCGGGAACCTAAACAGGAAGAGAGGCACACCGGCTTGTAGCCCGCACTGCTTTATGGGTACTGTAGTTAGGAAGGGGTGCGGTTCCTAGAGCGAGCCGGAGGAACGGAACTACACTTCCCGGCTCTCCCGGCCCCGTTGGCGGAAAAGACGGCCGGCGGAGAGTCCGGGAACAAATCAGATCGCAGGAAAGAAACTGCCGGCTTTCAAAAATTCTCCCTCGCCGCCATCATCGATCGGCGGCCCGGAGGCGCAGGTGCTGTCGGCGGAAACCGGGGCGAGACGCGTGTGAGTGTGCATTTGGGGGTGGCCGGGTGTGTGCATGCGCTCGCGCGGTGGGAGGGAGTGAGCGAGCGAGGAGGCTGGGTGGCCGTTGGTTACCAGGCTATCGTGACGCGGCATTACGCCGCCGCCTCCGCGTCCTCCTCCCGCGCGCCCCTAGTCTCCCGCGCGTGATCCCCTCCCCCCCTTCCCCCAGCGCGCGACCCCCCTTCCTCCTCTTCCCCCCCCTTCCCGGGGAGAAGCCGTGCGCGTGCGCAGGAGGGCGGCGAGCGCGAGGTCTGAGGCCGCCGCCGCCGCTCCACGAGGCGCCCGCCAGCCGGCCCGCCGCCCGCCGGTCGCCCGACCGCGCGCGTACGTAAGTCCTGCGGCTTCCGCGGGGAGCTGAGCGGAGGGGGGAGGGGGAGCGTCCGCCCCCGTCCGCGCCTGCGTCTGTACCTGCCTCCCGGGGAGGGGGGAGAGGGGGAGAACGGAGAGGGACTGCAGATGGGGAAACTGAGGCTATGAGGTGGAACAGCTTGGCGTTCCGAGCTGGAAGGGGCCATAGTCATCATGTTACAGATGGGGAAACTGAGGCCCGGAGGAAAGAAGGGGTTTGACGCGGGGGGGTGGGGAAGGGGGGTTGTCTTTGTTGTGGGAGCTCATGCAGCCCCTGGAGGGTGCCGATGTGGGCCGGGCCTCCCAGCCTGGGAGAGCCTTTCCCCGGGAAGACTCGGTCGGGTGCCAGGCCCACCCTCAGACTGCCCCAGCCCGTCTGCGACGCGGGGTGCAGAGACCCTAGAACCTGTTGGCGCCTAGATCAGGTCCCCGAACAGGCCCGGGCCGCCTGCCAGGAACCCGCCCTGCAGGTGTGGGGGGGGGCACTTCCAACCCCCCCCCCCATGGAGGGGAAACTGGGGGCAGGAGACCTCTGCCCCGAGGGTACCCACTGGCATCCCAGGCAGAGGAGAACCGGGTCCCGGCACGTCCACCCCTTGGCACATGCAGGAGAAAAAGGGCGCCCCCCCCCCCCTTGGGTAGAAGCCTGCTGGCATCCGGGGCCCATCACTTCCAAGCACACACCCCCCCCTGCTGTCAGGGAGATGACTGCGCTCTGCAAGGGGCCCTTGGCCCTCCGGCCGCACCCCCTCCTACACTCAGCTCCCCCCCCCCCCCTCAAGGTCTTCCCCAAGCAGAGTCGGATGCAGCTTTAGGGGACAGTTAGCAGATGAGCGCCACCTCGTCCCTGCCGTCCCTCTTTAAGGCTCACTGACAACAACCAGAGTCACACACATGCCGTCAGCCTCCTGCGTCCCCAGCACCTTCGGACAGGGCCTGCGCCCGAGCCCAGGCTGCACAGATGCTTGTCCGGCACTTGATCGATCCAGAACCGTTTGTTGGGGGTCTGCTCGGGCCAGTCCTGTGCTAAAACCTTGTAGAAGCTACAGGGCGTTGTCCCTGGGGACCGCCGTGGAGGGCCTAGGAAAGGGATGCTCCAGCTAGACAGCGGTTTCCTGGGCCTCAGTCAGGGGGCTGTGCCCTGGTGCCCAGCAGGGCAGGGTCAGGAAGTGGCTCCAAGGAAGTAAGCAGCACGGATGCAGCTCTGGGGCCAGACCACTAGCTGTGCCCTGGGGGGGGGGTAGAAACCAGCCTGAGCCCTGAGGCCTGGATGGAAAGGGCTTGGAGGGGCTGGGGCCCACGTCAGCAGCGACAGGTCAGCTCTGACCGATGTGCCCATCACTGTTCCCGTAGCTGCGTCTTGGTATTTGAACCCAGATCCAGTTTTCTCTGACTAAAAACCGCATGTTCTGGTACTTATGTGAGGTTGGGGAGCGGGCTGGGGCAGTGGCGGGAGGGGGTGTTTGGGCTCGTTTTGTTCCCCTCGTTTCCGCTCTGGCCCTTGACCGGTTCCTGCTCCGCCAGCCCGCCCTCCCCTCAGGATGGGCAGATAGTTTCAAACCCCCCACAGGTTTCTGGTTTGTGTCCCAGGGAGAGGGCGTTTCCCAAGACAAGTGCCTTTCACTGCTCTGTGCCTTGGCTTTTTGGGGGGGAGCCCTGTCTGCAGGCCTGGGCCCCAGCTGGGGGAACCGGCTTCTTTCTGGGCTGCCCTGTCCTTGGTGGGGGTGGGGTGGTCTTTGTCCCAGGAGTGGGGCCAGCCTATTGTGATGAGGGCTTTTGTGATGTAGAGTCTGCGTCTCCTAGGAGCCCCTGCTTCCTGCCTTTCGCTCTCCATGGGGACCACTAGTCCTGAGTTTGAGCCTTCTGTCTCTAGGTGACAACTCCTTTCCTTCCTCCCCCTTCCTGCTGCCCCAGGCAAGCCAGAGAAGGCTCTGGGGCTTCTCCCCAGATGGATGGCTTTAACCAACCAGTCTGCCCCCTTTGGGGGAGGGCAGTGGGAGATGCAGCCCAGGACAGTCAGTTGCTGGTCCCGTGGATGCTCTGTCCTCCCGGATCTTCGGCCCTGCTGACGATGGCCTCCAGATTAAGGAAACCCCATGGTCCTGTCCATTTTGTCCCAGCCAGGAGAGTCAGGGGGCAGCAGAGACTGAGGGGCTGAGAGCGAAGGGCAGGGCCTCTGCAAGCATTGAGAGCGGCATCTCCTCCGCCCGGCCCTTCCGTTGGGTCAGACAGACAGAAGGCCCCTTTGCCCAGGGTTTCAGCCTATGTAGAAAACTGCTATTTGAGGACAGTGCCAGTAGGAGCTGGCTGCTCCCATCTGGAAGAGGCGATGCTGCCGCCTGCCCCAGCAGACAGACCAGCCTTTGGCCTGAGCTGCCCTGCACATGGGCACCAGCTCTGGATCCCTCCTCTGCTCCTCACTACCTTATGACCTTGGGCAAGTGACTTCACCATGGGGCCTCCGGGACGTTGTCCATGAAATGAGGGGTTGGACTGGATGGCCTCCAAGGTCTCCCCAAGCGCCGAGTCCTGGGACCGCAGACGAGGCTTTTCTCCTGTCCGTGCTTTGAAGCCCATCTAACATGCTCCCTCTTGCAGAAAGCCTTCCACTTGTTACCGGCCTGTTTCACCCTTACGTGACACTTAGAAGCAGCATGTGTCTGTGATGTATCACGATAGCAGATTTATGGCCGCCATGTTGGTGTCTTACCCAGGGCCCAGGTCTTGCTTAAATCATACCTGGATTTACCCCTAGGACTGTGCTGAACACAGTAGGTGCTTAATAAATGCTTGCTTCAAGGACGTCTTTCATGTTTAACACTCTCTGGCCTCTGTCTGGGGGACCATGGGGCCGAAGTCCTGGTGTCGGGACCAGCAAACCCGGGCTCCACGCCTGACTTGAAAATTCTTAGCCGGACCTTAGGCGTGCAGAGGCCATCGTTTCCCTCTTGACCCGTGGGGCTAGTGATGCTCTGTAGACCTCACTGAGGTATTATGGGGAGGGCGTTTTGATGGATTATGCAATATGGAACAAGTCGGGCGCCTTTGATGATGAGAGATGGTCCTTTCTCAGCAGCCTGGGAAGGAAGCTTGACAAGGCAGCAGTGACCATGGCGTCCGAGGATATTGCCAAGCTTGCCGAAAGCCTGGCCCGAACCCAGGTGGGCGGAGGACAGCTCAGCTTCAAAGGCAAAAGCCTCAAACTCAACACAGCAGAAGATGGTGAGACCTAAAGCCTTTCCTCTTTCCCTTTCCCTTCCTCCCCAGCCTAGATGGGATCCCAGGAGCAGGTTGGAGCCAGGGAAAACCTGGAATTGATGTCTTGAGGCTCCGGGGCTAGACAAAGTCCCTCCTTCCCTACCCCCACCCCCGGGACAGCTCCCCAGCCGCCAGGTCCATGCTCTGCCTGAAGGCCTCATCCCAGACCCTGCTACAGCTGCATGGTTCTTCGGCCCTGGGAAGCAGCTTTCTGGCCTAGCACAGCTCCCGGCATCAGCTAATAGGGCTTAACTGGAGAACTCTAACCTTTCATATCACACGTACTTAGGCCAGCAGGGCTGGTTTGGGCTTGCCCACAGATCTTGCCTGAGTGACTTAGCAAGGTGTTTTTGAAAAAGTTATGGCAGCGTCTTCCCCCGCTGGGAATGGCAGTGACCTGGATCTTTGTCTCCTCCAGCCTGTCCAGCCTGTTCGGGGCAGTTCATTCCTCCAGCCCAGAGAGACACCATTTCTAGCAGGGCTGACTTCTCACACCCAGGAGGGCAGTGGAAATAAAGCCAAGGAACCTGCCTGGGTGGCTTCTCCCCGGCCATCAGCTGATCAAACCCATGTCAAAACCAGCCCAAGGTTTCTTTTTTTATTCAGCAGAGAACAGGGGCCTAGTTTCAAACTCTGACACCAACTCACTAATTCTCTTTCTTTGTGGCGAATAAGCAGACCCTTAATCTCAAGACCCTAAATTGCTATTCCAGTTTCTTTTTCAGATTTTTTGTCTTGCTTTGTTTTTTTTAATAAGGGGTAATAGAAAAGTATGTTTTTGCTTATTGTCATATTTATAAGGTGAGGGTAGGGGCAGGAAAGAGAGAGAAAATTTAAAACTCAAAAACAAAAATAAAATTAAGAATGAGGGTGAAGGTGGCCGTGAACCAGCTCCTCAGATCGTAGATTTCAAGCTGGATGGGACCATCAAGGACATCTGATTGACGCCCCTCCCCTCTTTGAAGAACCTGGGGCCACCCCATTGAAGAGTGGTTACCCTGATACGGCCAGGCTTTGGTCCCAGGGCCTCACCTTTTGCTGCCTCAGGCTCATTTCTCTAAGGGGTGACCAGGTGCCGCTGCTTGCAGTGGTCCCAGAGGTGGGTGTGATTCTCTCAGGCTGCCTTCTCCCCACTGAGCCTCGTCACACAGGTTCCATACCTGGCAGGCAGGCCTTCACACCCTACAGTCATTGTCCTTTTCTTGAGCGCTGGAAGCTGGAAAGATGGCTGGGCTGTGGTTGGGCTATTTCAGGGTCCTCTGCCAGGGCTCGGGGTGGGAGCGTCCATGGGGAAGAGCTTTCATAGCACTCAGATGCTGCCAGTGTAGACCTAGCTCTGAACCAGAACTGGATCACAGAGCAGGGAGGAGGATAGGCCCCTACTTTGGAAGGTGCAGGCAGGAAAGGAAGTATGATGGAGGAGGTGGGGTGGGGAGAGGCACTGCAGTATAAAGACCATGGGGACAAGGCCTACACTCGTTTTACCTTGGACACACCCGATAGCCATGGCCCAGGGAAAATCAGCTGACCTCTCAGTTCCTGGAGTGGCTGGAAGGATAAGTATAGATGAGGTGCTGCTCCACCCCTATGAGATCATGGGTCTGCAACAGCTACCTTTCCTCCAGTCCACCCCTCTCCATCTGGCAGGTGGCAGTAACTCGAGCAAGGGCAGCAGACCAGGTCCGGCAGGTCAGGGGTGCCATTTGTTGTGGAGTCTGGCTAGCAGAGTGCAGATGGCCTCTTTGTGACCATGGGCATGTCATGTAGCCCGAGCTCCCGGGCTCTCAAACAGCTTGGGTGCACTGCTATGTGCAGCCCTGACTTCTAAGTCATTGGTCCCCTGGGAGCCTCTGAAGTCTGTTCAAGGTTGTCTTCAGAGTAATCCAATGGAGCCTCTGCTGAGTATCCAAGGCAGGCTCCAACCTGAAAAGATAGTCCCAGGAGAGGTTCCAAGTGATGGGCAGTAGCTGTGGGCCCCGATAGAACAGCAGGTGTCAGAGCCAGTCTGGATGCTGCACTGGAGGAAATTATGGAGCAAGGCAGAGAACAGCTTCCCTCCTTGTAAAACGCTGCCCTTCCCCACGGAGGGAAGTTGTGGGTAAGAAGTCTCCTTCAGGCCCATTTCTCTCTTGGGTGAAGGGAGCTCCATTCTAGGCCATGGTCAGTGATCACCTGTAAGCTCCTGGAAAGCAGGAGGGCTTGATTTTGCTTTTATAAAGCTCAGTATATGGCCCAGAGCGAGTGCTGCCCTGGTCATGGCCTGCCTCTGGGGCTGGATCCGATGGCCTTTATGGACCAGCCACTGAAGGTTTTATCTGTTGAATGGGGATGGTGGTGGTTGGACTGTAGGCCTCCCAGAGTGATGAAGAAAGCTTGTGTCATCAGGCTCAGACAAGGGCCTGACAGGCTGCTGCAGCTTTGGGAACCAGGGCTTGTTTCTGTGGGGAGTCCAGGTCCCCGAGGGCTTTCCTCACCACCGCATACATGTACCCTCGTGGAGCAGCTGGATCAAGGGTGATCATTATTGTGTTGTGAGCGAGCACACTCAGTGTAGTCAGCTTGGCCAGGGCCTCCCAGTGACCCCATGCCCAGAGCACAGGTCTCAGTCCCGTGCCCGCTTCTGGAGTTGAGCTGGTCTAACAACGTGGCTCCTTTCTTGGGTCCATTCAGCTCAGGAGGTGATTAAAGAAATAGAAGCGTTTGATGGCCTGGAGGCCCTGCGATTTGAAGGCAACACGGTGGGCGTGGAGGCGGCCAGAGTCATCGCCAAGGCCCTGGAGAAGAAATCGGAGCTGAAGGTAAGTGTGTCTGATGCACCAAACAGGGCCTGGCCCTCACCCCTCAACCTGGACCCCAGGCTTTGCCTTCTCCCCTGTGTGAGCACCACTCCTTCCTTGTTCTCCCTGCTGCCCCTGTGCCCTAAGGGCCCTGGGGGGCAGGGCAGGAGAGCCCTGCTGACTCCATCCCCCACTGCCCGGGAAGGGGGAGCAGGGGTGGGGCTGCCTCACAAAGGCCTTTCTTTCCCCGACTCAGAGAAGGCTCAGAGAGCGTGGCCAGCCTTACCCAAGGAGGTCATGGCCAAGCAAACATTGGCAGCTGTGGCTCCGGGTTGTTTGGATCCTTTCTGGCCTGGGACAGTTTGTTCTTTGGTATTTCTCGGCAAAATAACAAGATGGTTGTCCCCACCTGGGTGGCCCAGACCAGCGGCCTTGGCCAACCTGAGGGCACAGGCCTCCAGAGATAAACCAGCACCAGCCAAGCGCCCGGGTGGGCCCTGAGCAGCGGCAGCCCCCTATCCCAGTGGGCATGCAGCACGCCCTACCCCCCCAACTTCAGGCTCTCTTCTTACCCTCGGGGCAGCCTTAGTCTGATTCCAGGAAAGGGCCAACAGTTTCAGGGAGGAAATGTTTAGGAGTGAATGGTTTGGGTCATCCTTCCTGGGATGTGAACAGCAGAGCTGAGATTTGGGGGGAGGCCCCAGGCCTCATTCCTCCTGTCCCTTAGAGCCAATGAGTCAGGTGAGCCTTTGTTCCCCAGGTTTCTCAGCTGGGTCTTAGATCCCAAAAAGCCTGTATTCTAAGACTGTAAATTGAAGAAAAGAGGCCCAGGCTTTTTCCAATAGTAGTGAAATCATGGGTCCAGATACTACGCCTATGAATGAGTGAGGAAGTTAATAATGAGTCTTGTCCTCAGGGAGCTTCCACTCAGATAGGAGAGGTGTTGGGGGCACCTGGCAGCAGCTGACAGTGGTGGGCTACATGCCCTGGAAGCTAATTCTCTTTGACCCCAAACTCTAATTCAGGTGTGACCAAAGCATATGAAAATAGGGGTTTGGCCCAGGATTCTCATTAGGAGCTGCTGAACTTTGGAGCTGGAAGAAGCCTCTTATTACCAGGGGCCAGCCATGCTTGGCAGGGGACATTCCCCTGCCGTGGCTTCCAGCATTGACAGGAGGGGCGCCTTGGCGAGGATGCCACCCGGGACCTACCTGTTGGAGGAGGGCCCCGCTCTTCCTTCCATTCTGAGTGGGTTCAGAGCCTGCTCCCTGTCTCAGACTGGCTGGTGCTCTCTCTGCCCTCTGTAGCCCCATGTGAAATGGAGGGGCAGCTGTCATCTCATTCCCTTTCTAAGCTGCTTCTTGACCAAGTTGGCACCTTCTGCCTCTCTTACCGTCTTCTGTGTGCCCTTCCGGACAGTGTTGTCAGTGGGTTTGTAAAATGGGTGGCTGGAGCCTGAGGACAGGGGGGCTGTCTCCTTGTTTGAACTGGTCCCTCTAGCTCTCCGGGCAAATTGGGGTGAGCAGCCACGCGACATCTGCCGCTCTGTGCCACCCATGAGGGCTGGGAGGCTGAGGCTGGGCTCTCCACAGTGGGCCGGGGTCCTGAGTGTCCTTTCCCTCTCTCTCCCAGGAGAAACTTCTGGCTCTGTGAGGGGCGTGGGGTGAGTTGGAATCCAGGTCATCCCAGCCACCTTAGTCTTTTCTTTTTTTTTTTCCTCCCCTCCTCCCAAGCGATGCCACTGGAGCGACATGTTCACTGGGAGGCTGAGGTCGGAGATCCCTCCTGCCCTGGTGAGTGACTTGGAGGCAATCGGATAAACATTTGCCAAGCTCCTACTGTGTACAAGACTGGGGGGTGCAGAGCTGGATACAGACCCTCTCCAAGGGTTTGCAAATATAAGGGAAAAGAAGTGAGGGAGGGACCTCATCACAAGGAAAGGCCACGGGCTGTGAGATCTGGGGGTGAGCTAAGCCAGAATGGACTCACTACTGGCTGGGAGGCCTTTTGAAGGCAGCAGGTGCCATTGAACAGGTAAAGAGGACAGGATGAGAAAAAGGGAGAGGAGGAAGAACGCTTGGAAGGAGTTGGGAGTTGGGAGGTGGGTAGGAACGAGGCAGAACACCATTCTGGGGCTTTGTTTTAGGTTTTGTTTTGTTTTGCTTTTTACATTTAATCAGGTCTCCCTTTATAATTGAACACAAAAAGAAAATACCCATGTTTACAAGTAAGGAATATCACAACAGTCTGAATGAGCTTTTGAGCTTTATATTGAAGCTCTTTAGTTTGAATAGCTTAAAAAGACCCTTATTGCAAAGTCAGGTAAAGCCAATTCCTGCCTTACCTGTGCCCAGCATTGGAGGGCTCATTTGCATCTTGGGTTCATCACCTCGGGGGCAGGTAAGGGGAGAGGGACCATAGTGAGCTTCATTATCATTTCTTGCCATCTTGTCACTGCATTGATCAGAATTGTCACAACCACCTGATCTGACCTTGCCATTAGCCTCTCAGATTCTTCCCTTCTCTTCCCCTGACCTTTTGGAGTCACCATCTGCTGAGGGCGACCCCGCCTTCCCTGTCACTTCTCTCTGGTCCCCAAACCTCCCTCCTTCCCAAGACAAACCCGTACTTGACTCGTTGAGCAAACCTGTTTTGTTTTCTTTCAGAACCTGCCCCAGCAAGTGATTTTTCCCATGTGACTCATGTTTGGAATGACTCTTTCTGCTGGCCCTTCTCTTTTTCCTGTAAGAATGCTCAGGACTCACCTATCCTTAAAAACCTTCACTTGGACGTCCTCTCTCCCTTCATTCTCTCCTCCTCTGTCTCTTCTCACTGCTAAACTCCTGGGAAGAATCTTGTGCCCTCCTCCCCGCTTCCTTTTCCTCTACCCCCCCACTTCTCAGCTCTTTGAAAACTGGCTTCCATACTTGGCTGATAGGTTTTTCCGAGATGATCCTTTCACTGCCAAGTTCAGTGGCCTCTCCTCGCTCAGAATATCCCTTGACCCAAAATGCTCCACGAGATTTATTGAGCAGCCTCTTAATCCAAATACTTTCTCTTTCCCTAGCTTCTATGAACAACCTATCCAACCTTAGACCACAGCATTCGGTCTTGGTTATCATTGTTCTTTCGGTTACATTGTTGTCACCGTGTAGATTGTTTTCCTGGTTCTGCTAATTTCACTTGGTTTCTATTCATTTGTCTTTGCATGCTTCTCTGTATTCACTCTATTCATAATTTCTTGTTATAATAAATTACAGTGGTAGTTTATTACATTCAGAGTATATAAAGGATGTGGTGAATGTCTGTTTTCTGTGGTTTATATATAATTTATATTTTTTTAATTGTTTTTGCTTTATTGGATAGCATGCCTACAACTTCTGCTTTTTTGGTTGCTTGATGCCTCACAAATTTTTCCCTAATTACTCTGTTTTATTCTTTTTTATAAATAATAAAATTATTTTTAATTATTTAATTTAATATTAACTTAATTATATTTAATCTAATTGATTATTTAGATTATATGATTAATTTTAATTTAAAATTATTTTATAAATAATAAAAAACATTTATTCTTAAATGTATTTCTTTTCCAAACATACTTTTCTTTTGTTACTTTAATCTTTAAAAAAATTTTTTTTTGCAGTAACTTTTTATTTTTCTTTGTTTTTAATCATATTATAATTCCCTATTTTCTTTCATTTCTTAATAATTGCTTTTATTATCAAAATATATCAAACGTAGTTTTCACCATTCACTTTTGCAAAACCCCAGGTTTTTTTCAACCTCCCTTCCCCCCATCCTTCTTCCCTAGACAACAAGTAATCCAATGTATGTTAAACATGTACAATTCTTTATATATATTTCCATATTTATCATGCTGCACAAGAAAAATCAGATCAAAAAGGAAAAAAAATTAGAAATCAAAAAGCATAACTTAATCTTTTTTAAGGTGTGACTATTCTTACTGTTCTTTTTGTTAAGATTATTTGTTTTTGTTTTTTAATTTTGAGTTCCAACTTGTCTCCCTCCCTTTAGCTTGCCTCGCCCCATTGAGAAAGCAAGAATTATGATATCCATTATATGTGAAATCATGCAAAACATTCTCTATTAACCATAATTCTCCCCACTTTAATCTGATCTTAGAGACCATCAGTTCTCTCTCTAGAGGTATCTCACATTTTTCATTATAGGCCCTTCAGAATTGTCTTAAATACCATTGTATGGATCAGAGTAGCCAGGCCTTTCATGGTTAGTCATCATTGCAATTCTGCCATTTCTCTGTTCGTTTCTCTTTGAAGCAATCTATATAAATCTTTCCACTGCTATTTTTCATTTCCCCTCCCCTCCTGTTTGTTACACCCTTTGGAGTTTTGATTATTCATTCCTTTTTATTTCCTTTTTTTATCTGGTTGTTTCATTCTTCCCTTAGTCAAGTAGAATTTCCCTTCCTTTTTTCCCTTTCAACTTGTCTGTTTTTAAAATTTCATTTTCTGCACCCCTTTCCAGAGAAGATTTATCTTTTTCTCTCTTTCTTTAGTACTCATCTTCCCTTTGTGTCTACTTTAGACCCTCATTCTTTGGTCCATGGCCTCTAAGTGATTTAGGTGCTTTCTGTTCTTTATTCTTCGTCATATCAAAACTTCGGAGATACCCATTCTGTTCCTGCTTTGTGGAGCTTCCCACGTTTCCACTGGGCCTTGTTCCCACAAAAATATCCCTTTCTACAGGTGATAGGATGGACTGCCCCTCTCCCCATTCACTTCCTGATTATGCAGCCCTCTACTGACCTTTGTGCTGTTTGCCTTCTTTGCTAATTTGCCTCAGAATCTCCCTGGGTCCCTGCCATCCCTCTCCCTAGGCACCAGTTCCCTCTGTGGCTCCCCCTCCCCAAGGCAAGAGTAGTGATTTCCCTAAGCACCAAATCCCCCCAGACACCACCTAACTCAAGCTCTGCCACTTTCTCCACAGAATAGCCCTTCCCTAATAACATTCATCAGTGCTGTTCTCTCCTCCTTCCTTCTCACTTAGTGCCCTTCAGGCTCTCCTTCAGCCGCCTCTCCCCCTTGGATTTTGTGATTTGGCCCTACATGAGTCATCTTTAGATGGACACTGTCAGATTGTCAGTGATGCTTCAGACCTGCCTCTCCACCACCACCTGCGCGTGACTTCTGCCCTCACCTCTCTGTCCTGGGATTCCCAAAGAAAGAGGTCTCCTTGATGGTCACTCTGCTGTCACTTCGATGCTATTACTGTCCTTAACTGCTGCATTTCTTTTACCTGGGTTGTTTGAAAAGCAAACCATTTTTTTCATGTCTTATTTTCTTTCCAAAAACATTTTGGATGCTTCTTTATACTTGAGCATCCATCTTTTTTATTTCATTTACAGTTAAGCTCAGATTTGCAGAAGTCTCTTTAGGCTACCTCCTAAGCTCTGTTGCTCTTCACAATACACTTCCTTTCCCTGCTATATTTTCTAATACATAGAGTCTCCTGTTATTTGAATTTCCTTTTCTTTTTATCTGAAAGTAGTTCTCCTGGTTGCTTGCAGAATGTTATTTCTCACTAGTATTGATTGACACCTTGATTTCTTGTGTCCAGAAGTTCTGAGCAGTTTTATGTATTATTTCTTACATTATGGTATTTAGAGGTTTTTGATTTGTGTTCTTCTGGGAAGAACTTAGGCTATCTCTGTGAACCCTGTCTTTGAGATCAATTATTTTGCTTGTTTTCTTTTAACGTTACTGCTTCCTACTTCTCTTCTTCTAAATTGTCCTTCACTCTTATGTATTTATATTCCTGGTCTTTTTGTTTGTATTTCTGTTTTGCCAATTATTTCTGTTATATAGGCCATAAATTCTGCTCTCACGTTTCTCCTAGCTTTTTTCAACCATTCAGGAGCAGCTCGTTGTGGTTCTCCATTCTCAAAATCCACAGAGTCCTGTCTCTTTCAGGCATTGACTCTTTTTCCTTTATTTTGCAATATTTATTCATAGAAGTTTGAACTCATTTACTAAATCCGGAGGTCTGTTAATGTTTTCCCTCTTAATTTATCTGCTTTTATGGGCAGGGTTTTTGAGGTTTTTCTTCCTGGATTCTTTAGTAATTTAAATCTTTTCCTCCCCTTATTTTCTCTAATTGCTCACTTGTTGCTGTTGTTTTGGGGAGTTTTGGGGTTTTTCCCTGAAATCTTTTTCCCTCTTATTTTCCCCAAATGCTCACTTTCTTTTTGTTGTTGTTTTGGGGAGTTTTGAAGTTTTTTTCCTGAGATCTTTAGTAGTTTGTCTTTTTCTCCTCTTATTTTCCCTAATTGCTCGCTTTTTTTTTTGTTGTTGCTGTTATTTTGGGGAGTTTTGAGGGTTTTTTCCTGAGATCTTCAGTAGTTTCAGTCTTTTCTCCACTTATGTTCCCTAATTGCTCACTTTCTTTTTGTTGTTGCTGTTGTTTTGGGAATTTTTTGAAAAGCAGTTGAAGTGAAGGGACTTGCCCAAGATCACACAGCTAATATGTGTTGAGTGTCTGAAACCAGATTTGCACTCGGGTTCTTCTGATTCCAGCACTAGTGGCTCTATCCACTGTGCCAGAGCTGCCCCTAATTGCTCACTTTTTGACTCCCTCCCCTCTGATAGTGGTTTCCCTGGGGCTGGATCTCAAGAGTTCTCAAGCTCTGCCTGTGCTGGACAGTTCATGGCTCACCAGCCTAGGTCTCTGCTCCAAGTGACTTCTGGCAGGTTAGGTTGCAGGTTTCTTCCCTCTTTCACACGGCCCCCATTTGTGCATCCTGTTCTGTTCCTCTCTTCTTCCCTTCTGGCCTAGCACAGGACGGAGCACCGTCAGGCTGGGCAAACTTCTTCCATTTGGAGTAGAGGGACCAGGGTCAGGATAGAAAATTGAGCTTATTCCATGCCCAGACACCTGGTGCGTCCTGCCCTATTCCCTTGATTGCCTATTGTCTTGCAGCAGCAGTTTGGAGTGTGGCTCTCTGGGGCATTGGAAAGGAGGCGGAGTGTTCTGTGGGTGGGGTCGGCTTGTGCCATGGCACAGGGGTACCACGCCAGTGGAGTTAGTCCATAGGGCTCCGGCGGGGGGGGGGGGGGATGCTTTTTATCAGCCCCAGGTTGTTTCCTCCTGACCCCTCACGTGTTCCGTAGATCTCCCTGGGGGAGGCCCTCATCACAGCTGGGGCACAGTTGGTGGAGCTGGACCTGAGCGACAATGCCTTTGGGCCCGACGGCGTGCGGGGCTTCGAGGCCCTGCTCAAGAGCTCGGCTTGTTTCACGCTGCAGGAACTAAAGCTTAACAACTGTGGCATGGGCATTGGTGGTGGCAAGGTAGGTGGTGGCTCCCCAGCCTTGGGGCACAGACACACGGAGAGCAAAGGAATGCTTTGCATACCCCCATACAGATCGGGGGACCAGTGCCCGCCTGTGTGCTCCCCCAAGCCTGTGCTCAGAAAGGATTTCAGGGGAGCTCAGGGCCTTTGGCACCAAGGGCATTCAGTCAGTGATCCCCAGAAGGCAGACATTTGGGCTGGGAGCAGGTGAACAGGCTGATTGCATTTGGGGAAGAACAGGGGTGTCCATGGGAAAGGAGGAAGGGAGGAAGAGGGGCAGCTGGGAAGAGCATAGAGATTTGGAATAATTGGGCAGCTAGGTGGCACAGTGGATAGAGCACCAGCCTTGAGTTCAGGAGGATCTGAGTTCAAATCTGATCTCAGACACTTAACACTTCCTAGCTGTGTGACCCTGGGCAAGTCACTTAACCCCAACCTCAAAAAAAAAAAAAGAGAGAGAGATTTGGAATAATCATTGGCAGCAAGCATTCATTAAGCCTTACTGTGTGCCGGCTACTGAGGATCCAAAGAAAGCGTGAGATCGGGTTTCTAACCTCAAGGAGCTCATAGTATAAGGAGGGGGTTGTGGGTTTGGTGGAACAGAGCCACTGGACGATGATTAATCAGGCCGGGAGCACAGTTTACAAAGTAAACCAGAATCAAAGCTCTCAATAGCCAAATTGGGTTTTTCCCAGTTAGTTCACAATTTGGAAGGGCTGAAACATGGGCCACAGAGCTTACGGCTCCTGGTTTCTTGGGGTAGTGCAGGGGATCAGGAGACACTGGCTGGGAGCCGAGGGGCATTCTTGTGGTCAGTAATGGTGGCTTTGGGAGGCACGCTTGTGCAGTCTCCAAAATTGGGGTGACTTACATGGAGTTTGAAACTGAACATCACAAAATGGTGGATAAAGGATGAAATTGAGTCCCTGGTGGTCATTTTTCATGTAAGTAACTAGGGACGCAGAGAGTAGATGGAAGGTTATCTGAGAGAAGGCGTTAGCACCTGGGCGAACCTGGGAAGGTCTCTTGCTAGGGCAGAATCTGAGCCCAATCTGGAAGAAAGCCTGAGAAGTCTGCAGTGTGGGGTAGATGGGAGCACAGTCCAGGCAGAGGGCACCGTTGGAGGATCAGGGTGGAGGCCAGAGGCTTCCAGGTTTAATTCTGGGGATCACAGAGCAGTGGAGCTTCCTGGAGACAGATGGGGCAGAAACCAAATGGAAGCAAGAGCTCCGAGAAGGAGAGACTAGAGGCAGGGAGACCAGTTAGAGGCTGGCGGAGGGAGCCAGGCTGGGGTGAAAAGGTGTCCAGTGCCCCATTGTGAATGAGGAAAGGGGCCCAGAGGAAGCAGCTTGCCCACAGGGCTATAGCAAATGTGGACTCAGGATCTGGCCCCAAGTTCTCCCTACTTCTGACCAGGGTGGGCATGAGGACCCTTCTGCATCTCCTTGTTTCTCCTTGTAGATTTTGGCATCAGCTCTGACTGAGTGCCACCGGAAATCCAGTGCCCAGGGCAAGCCACTGGCCCTGAAGGTGTTTGTGGCCGGCAGAAATCGCCTGGAGAACGATGGCGCCATGGCCTTGGCAGAAGCGTTTGGGGTGAGGGGGGGGCTCAACCAGGGGAGGGGGCTGGCTTCCTGATGGGGCTTTGGCTGGGGAGGGAATGATGCTCACAGGTCTGTCACCTGGGAAGAAGCTTAGTGTCTAGAAGGAAGGGGCTGGGCCTGAAGTACTGAGTCATAAGCATCCATTAGATTTCTGGCTGTGAGCTAGGCCCTGGTAGACTCACCCCCTTCCCAGAAGCCCCAGGGCTGATGACACGTGCCAGAGAAGGGCCTCTCAAGGCCAAGCTGGACCGGGCCCCTGGCCACCCTGGTTCAGTCTGGTGCACCGGCTTGGGTGGAGCTCGTGAGCAGGGCTCTGTACCTCCATCACCACAATGCTCTTCCTGGCACAAGCCTCCATTCTTTGCTTGAGGACCCTCCCCATCTTTCCTTTTCTTTTCCTCCCGCAGAGCATCGGGACCCTGGAGGAAATCCACATGCCTCAGAATGGGATCAACCACCCTGGTGTGACGGCGCTCGCCCAGGCCTTCGCTGGCAACTCCCTGCTGCGAGTCATCAACCTGAACGACAACACTTTCACTGAGAAGGGGGCAGTGGCCATGGCCGAGGTGAGCTCCGGGATACAGGGCCCCGAACACTGGCAGTCCTGACACTCAGGCTGGAGACCCTTAGCCTGGACAGGTCCTGTTGGGTGAGGAAATTGGGGCGCACAGCTTGCTTGGCTCAGCGCCCATGCTCTGTCTTGTTTCTGACCCACAGACCCTCAAGATCCTGAGGCAGGTGGAGGTGATCAATTTTGGGGACTGCCTGGTGCGTTCCCGAGGGGCTCTGGCCATCGCCGAAGCCGTGAAGGAAGGGCTGCACAGGCTGAAGGTGGGTCCTGCTGCCCTTACCCCCTGCCAGGGGAGCAGAGTGGGGGCGACGGACAGTCGCAGGGTTGAATTTGGGGGCAGCCTTTGACTCCCTGCCCTGTCCTCTCTCAGGAGCTCAACTTGTCCTTCTGTGAAATCAAAAGAGACGCCGCCTTGGCGATTGCAGAGGCTGTCGAGGACAAATCAGACCTGGAAAAGTTGGATCTCAATGGTATGGAGGTGTGCCCGGTGGGACTTGGACCAGTCCAGCCTTGAGGCCCCAAGGCGTTGCCCCCGACAGCCCCGGGGAGATCCCTCAGGCGGGGGTTTGCTTTTCAGGCCTTAGCATTCTGGCCAAGGGTCCCCAATCCTTCATCTTCTCCCTCTTCCGCTGCAGGGAACTCCTTGGGAGAGGAAGGCTGCGAGCAGCTTCAGGAAATCCTGGAAGGCTTCAACATGGCCCACACACTGGCCTCACTCAGGTAGCAGGGTCGGGCCTGTGGGGTCCCCCGGGGAGGTGGGGCTGGGTAGGGTGGGATTCATGTGATGTACCTCTGCAGTGACGACGAAGAGGATGATGAGGAAGAAGAGGATGATGAAGAAGAGGAGGAGGAGGAGGAGGAGGAAGAAGAAGAAGAGGAAGAGGAGGAGGAAGAAGAAGAGGAAGAGGAGGAGGAGGAGGAGCTTCAGCGAGGTCAAGGAGAAGAAGTGACCACCCCCCCTAAGAAGATCCTGGATACACACGTGGGGGTAAATTGCCATTGTTTTGGGGGGAGAAAAGAAGGGTGGGTCTGGGGTCAAGAGGCTAGCTCGCCATCATGAGTAACCCCCCCCCCCCCCCTTTGAGGCTCTGGGGAAAGGCCAGAAATTCAGCTCTCAGATGGTGTCCTCCCGCCAGGTGCCCAGTCAGATGGCCTGCCCAAGCCGGGGGGGCAGACAAGGGCCCAGATGGGTGGAATCAGGGCTTTTTGGCTTCCAAGACCAAGCTCAAACCCCAGGCCCGAGCACAGTAAGGGTTTGCGCGTCCCCATGCCCACCAACAGGGTCTCCCTAATCTCACTGGGGTAAGAGAAGCCAATGGAGGTTCAGCTGGGGAGATGAGACGGGCGCTCCTGAAAGTGGGGGAAAACGTGCTTAAGTTTGCTAGGGGTCGCCCTTCTGAAGCCTCCTCGGTGCATGCAGGTGGTAGGGACGGGGCTGGCTCTGAACCGGCAGCGGGGAACCGTGTGCCATCCATGGGGCATCCACAGCCACTTATATGGGCCCGGGCCCCCTTCTGTTTGCAGGAACCCGCTTCGGTGCTGTGTTCTCCGTCTGACGTCTCCACATTCCTCGCTTTCCCGTCTCCAGAAAAGCTTTTGCGTCTTGGGCCCAAAAGCTCACTGTTGATAGCCCAGCAGGTAAGGGACCCCAGCTTCCGACTGGAGAGCTGAGCATGAAGGTGGTGGGACCCTCAAGTGCCGGGCCACCCTGCCTGCCCGGGGTGTGCCCAGGAGAGGAGGCCAGCCGAGGAAAGCTGAGTCCCCCATCCCCCCATCCATACCCATTGCCCCTGGTCCCTGTGCACACAGAAGTGCCAGGCTGGCCCTTTTCTTGCCCTGTGCCAGGCCAGGTGGGCCATGTGAACACACTCAGTCTGTGCCCCTGCCTTCAGAGAATTAGGAATGCCAGCGCCCCCTGCCTGGTCCTAGTCACTCTGCATCTGCACAGAAAGACTTGGTGCTGGGTTTCAGGCCCCTCCAAGGAAGGGCCCAGGTGGAGAGACCAAGGCTGGCTGCTTCAAAGGTCACGGCCATGTGACCTTATACATGTATGTCCTGGGCTGAAGGTGAGAAGGAAAGAGGTGGGCATCAGACTGACAGCCTCATTTTAGAGAAGAGGAAGCCGGTGCCCATGGAGACCATGCCTGGCTTAGAGTCCCAGGAGCCCCGGCTGCCAGCCTGACATCCTCACTGTGCTCCAGGCCTGGACCCGGTGCCCCCACTGTATTCCCACCTGCCGGCCTGGTGCCCTCACTCGTCTCTTTTCCTTTTAGACGGACACATCTGATCCAGAAAAAGTTGTGTTGGCTTTCCTGAAGGTCTCCTCTGTGTTCAAGGATGAACTGGCAGTGAAGACAGCCGTTCAGGAGGCAGTGGGTGAGTGTCCCTGGCCTGGCAGAGGAAGGAGGCGCTTCCAGAGATAACAATGGCTGGCGGTGGGTCCATGGTGGTCAGCAGCGAGCAGCGGCAGCTCTCCTGGTGGGCGCTGGCTACCAGAAGGGCTCCCTGTGAGGTAGACGCAGTGCCTTAATGCTTACACGCATTTTCTAGATGAATATGTTGAGGCTCAGATAGCAAGTGTGGAAGCAGAAATCAGGCCTGCATCTTAGCTGCCATAATGGTCTTTCCATGGTGCCGGGGCAGAAGTCCGGCTGGAGAAACAAGGCCCCCAACTTATTCCCACCTTGGTGTGGCCCTGTCCTCCCCACGCCTCTGTGCCCCTGGGAGTTACTTGGTTCTGCAGCCTGAGACACTGCCGGGGCCGGGAGAAGCCTCGAGCTCACAGGAGTCCCCCGGGCCAGGCCGTGGGGGTGGCGCATCTTCCAGCCTTAGAGCTTGTCCAGGGGGTGGCTCATGGAGGGGAGGTAGTGGAGCACCAGAGCGCCAGCACTCACTGGACAGCTTTCTGCCTCCCAGCCCCTCATCCCGTCTTGTCTCAAAACTGGGTGGGGGAGCTTTTGGAGGGGGCATGAGCCTAGCTGTGCCAAGGAGGTGCCAAGTCTTTATTCAGTGGGAGAAAAGCTCGGAAGATTTGAAAGGGAGAAAGGGGCCCAGTAGTGGATACCCGTGGGGCCTCTAGGTAGCTTGCCCAGCAGTTGCCATGATGGTTTAAACCCTGCTGCAAGCCTTTGGCCAGGGCACCTTCTCTGCCACCCCTTCCTTTACCCTTGTGACTCTGGGGCTTCCTCAAGCTTCCCGTCTTCAGGGCTGCTGGAGGCTTTGGGGTTGAGAGTCCCCGCTAGAGGGGAGTATCTCTTGAGCATCTCCACCCAAGGTCCCTCCGTGTCCCTCCGTCTCTTGCAGATGCCCTGATGAAGAAAGCCTTAAGTTCAGCCTCCTTCAACTCCAATGCATTCATCACAAGGCTCTTAATACACATGGGACTGCTCAAGGTGAGAAGGGGAGGACAGCGTTCAGCCCATAGTAGGCAAGGCTTGCAAGGCGACCTCTGACCCAGGCCCGGTCCCTGCACAAGGGACACATTTGGGGATCTTCCCTTCTAGTGGCCCGTGGTTTGCTGGCAGTTTCCTGCCCCTCCCCCCCCATCGGTTCATGGCCGGCCCCCAGGGGTACAGGCTGCGGGAAGGTTGGGAAAGTCCCGCCTCAGTCTGAGGAGGGATTGTCAGCCCAGCCTTGGCACAGGGGCTCTGAGACAGATGGCTGGCTAACTTTGCCCTCTGGGGTGATCTTTCCTGCAGAGTGAAGACAAGATCAAGGCGATCCCCAATCTCTATGGCCCCCTGATGGCTCTCAACCACATGGCCCAGCAGGATTACTTCCCCAAGACCCTGACGCCCGTGCTCCTGGCCTTTGTGACCAAGTGAGTCCGGCCTGTGTTTGAGGCAGGGAGGGGCTGGAGCCCCAGATCCCGGACCAAAGACGGGAGGAGCAGCTTATGGCCTGAGTTCAGTCTTCTGGGGCAGGAGCCCAAGCTGCCATACTACAGAGGCATGCCCAAAAGGGCTGAGAACCCAGGGCCTCCCAAAAGAAGAGAGCTTGGGGGGAGGGTCTCTTCACCCACCGTGCAGAAAGCTGCTGGCCACAGCCCACAGTAGCCTCTCGGCCTCGTCCACTTTCCTGAGGATCCTGGTGCTTGGAGATCAGGAGTGGGAAGGCCTCTCCTCAGGGTGCCTAGCACTGTGCTCTGCCCCTTGCAGTTCTGTAGGAAATGTTTGTTGGATTGAACTGCAACAAAAGCCTGAGGAGCAGACTCTGGGGACCCCTCCCCTAGCAGCAGATTCGGACTCTCTGGGGCCCCCCAGAGGGTGGCAGGAATATTGCCTGTTTACGTTTCTAGCACCTTTGGGTTTGCAAAGCCAGCCCTCAACAGGTAGGCCCGGCCAGCTTACCTGATGTAACAGGAGGCGGCAACGGCCCCGTGGGGGTGTGAGCCCCAAGGCTCCAGCACCCTCCCCCACAGAGTCCTTCCCGAAGTGCCTCCTTGGCTGAGTTCTTCACTAAGGACCCCTTCGTAAATTTTAAAAATAGATCAGTACCTGGATCTCCAGGTGGCTTTCCCTGTAATGTATGTAGTGTTCCCATGTCCTCTGGGGGTCTCCATGATGCCCCAAAGCTGGAGAGCTCCAGTTCCCTCTTACTGGAGGCCCCCCCACCCAGGCTGAGCGAGTGGGTCAGGTTGGTCTTCAGTGAGAGGAGCAGGGCCAGGCAAGGCAGGACAGGTCAGAGAGCACAGAGAAGGAGCGCAGAGTCGGGGAGGGGCGGCCAGTCTATCAGTGAGTTTGTGGGCGTCAGGCTGGAGGAAAGGTGTGGGCAGAGAGGAGGTTCCCTTGGACCATGTGAGCATGAGGTGGGGAGCTGCTGGTGGGGCAGGGTGACTAGACAAGGAGAGGCCAGGCGGCACTTCTGTGAATGAGGGGGCCAGGGAACAGGGCCACCAAAGGCTAGGATGCTGGCAGGGGGGCCTCAGGAAGGCCCATCGGCTTCTTTCCGGACATCTTAAGGGGGCCTGGAGCAAAGGCTGGGTACAGACAATCATAGGAGTCCACTGTGCACAGAAGAGGATGTGGAGGGAGCGCAGACCCAGAGTAACCTGAGAAAGACCTAGCAAAGAGCCCTGAGCTCAGGGGGCCCTGACTCCTCTGGGCCACAAGCCTGCTCGGGATCCCGGGCGGGGCCAGAGCTGTGCCGTCCATCCCGGCCACCCCGTGCCACAAACATGAGTATATCTGGTGTATTGTCCGGGCCGTTTCTGACTCCTCCTGTTAGTGTCTGGGGGCACCCTTTGTGTCTAGGCCCTCGCCACAGTGGCGGCTCTGACCCCGGGCACAGCACGGCATCTCTCCGAGATGGGGCTTCTCCCCTGTAAAGGAAGCTTTTTGTTGCCCCAGGAGGCTGCAGAAGCAGGAAAGTTGTCTTAGCAGCACCACCATTAGCCCGGGCCGCCGCGGCTCCTTAGGTTCCAAGCACCTCCTTTTAACCCCTCTCTTCCTCCCTGTCACGTGCAGGCCCAACCGGGCTCTGGAGTCCTGCTCCTTCGCCCGCCACAACCTCCTGCAAACCCTCCACCACGTCTAGCTGCTGAGAGGCCGGCCTCTGCTGTCGTCCCCCCTCGAACTTTATGACCCGAGAGCCTCCGCCCAGGCCCCAGAGGACGAGTGTGTGTGTCCGCCATCACTTCCACTGAAGAAACCTTTCCTTGCCTTCCACCCTGGGAAGCCCGGGAGGCCGCTCTCGTCCAGCGTCTGTCCTCCCTGCGGGCCCCGCTCTCGGCCCCCGGCCGTGCGGGGTTTTTAACTGCATCTCTGCTTTGGATCAGTCTCAGGAGCCGGCCTCGGACACTTCCATCCTGCCTGCTCATGGAAACGGACGGTGGCCCCTCATTAAACTCTGTTCCCTCCCTCACACTGCCCTGCCTGGATCCCCCCTGGCCATCGCCACGGGTTGCAGGGGGGCAGCACGGCATCCCCGCTGGCTTGGGGAGCTCCTTGGCTGCTGCTGCTCAGGATCTGTGGGAAGGGGAGCGGCCTTGTCTGCCCCCCAGGCTCTGCTCCCTGAGGACTGAGGAGCATAGCTGGGGGGAGGGAGGTGGCTTGGGGGAGGCCACTTAGTGCCCCAGCAGCGAGTCAGTGCTCACATACCTGCTCTCTCCTGGGGAAAGGAAGCCGGGGTCCTGTGTCCTCCTGGGGCCTGAGCTCAGCCTGTAAGTGAGGTGCCCCATCCCATCTTGGCCAGGGGCCTCCTTTGGTGTAGGGGCGTCTCCCATCTCTTCCCCCTCCCCTATGGAAGGCTAGAGAAAGGTGGCCCCTGTGTTTGATCTGGGCCTGGCTACTGTGACTGTGGCCAAGAAGGGTTAGCTGGAGAGGGGGGAGCCGGGGCCATGGATTCTGAGGTGGTTCCAGGTCCCCTTGGCTCCAAGCTCTTGCCTTGCTGTGCTGGGGCCCACTGCTCTGCTCTCCCGCCAGCCCGGGCTTCCTGAAGGGACCAAAATGCTGAGAACTGAGCTCAGGGTACCCTGGGTGCCCCTTCTTCCCTTTACCATAACTCGTGCTCATCTTTGGCTGTAAAAGGGAATCCTGGGAGCAAGGCATAGGGTCCTAAGGCATCAGTCTGCAAGAAGTTACCCTTGGCCTGTCTGGTGATGGCTGCTGCCCAGGCAGCATGGTGCCCATCTGGCTCTCACCTAGACCTGTGGCCCCCTGAGCACTAGCAAAGGCTGCTGGGAAGGCTCGGTGCACATCGTCTCCCAGCTTCCCCAGCCTTGGCCTGGCTTTAGCTAGTGTCTATAGAAATGTGGGTGTGCTAGAGGGGATGGGGGTGGTTACCCAACAAGAAAGGTGCCCCACAACAGGAGGACACCACCTGGGACAGGGCCGGCCCGAGTGGGCAAAGTTAGGAAGTACTGGGCCCCAGGCTGGAGCCTCACCCCCAGGGCACCCTGGACCCCCACAGGCTCACCCTCATCTGTGTTGGTACTTGTGCTGATGTGTAACGTCCTGCTTGGGCTGGGGCTTGGGGTAGCCTGAGAATAAAACGTGTGTTGCAGCCTGGCCTCCTCCCTTGGACTAGGGCAGGGCCAGAAGGGTGTCCCCAGGCTGGGCACGCTGGGCAGGGTAAAGGCCATCACCTATGACCTCAGTCGAGGCTCTGCCCCTCCCAACCCTCCAATGAGTGCCCCAGGAAGGGCCCAGCCTTGCAAGGGATGCACTGAGCCCCAAGCTGCTCCCTTGAGTTTCCCCTTCCTCACCAGAACCCCACGCCTGACCTTTCTGCCTTGACCCTGCCTCTTCTCAGGTTAAACATTCCCTGTAGGAACTGGTTTTGTGCTGTTCTTGTCCACTCTGGTGGCCTAAACCTCAGAGCAGCTGAAGATCTGGGCTCAAGGCCTCCCTTGGACACGCCCTAGCTGGGTGTTTCTGGGTAAATCCAATGGCACGGTCCACGCAGATCTGCCCTGGCGGAGGTAGTTTACCCAGTGGGAACCATCCCCTTCCCCCATTCCAATGAAATCAATTTGGAAACTGAGTCTGGAGAATGTCCATCCCCTGGGCACTCCATTCTCCTGTCTCCACTCCCCGCTTCTCTCCCACCATAGTGCCTCACCCCCCCACTTCTGCCTCCAGGTCCCCTTTGTTTTCTCCCAGAAGGTAGGAGTTCTGTGAGCCATGGGTCTGTAAGCCAGCCTAACTGTTGGTCCATTTCCATCTTGGCCTCCCCCCAAGGTCCATGCTCCAGGCTGGGGCTTGGCACTGCCCCTAACATGTGCCCTGTGCCTTTCTTCATAATCATTGCTATCTCCTAGGAGTCCATTAAATCTGATCAGCATTAAGTACCATGTGAGTCAGGATACAAAGGCAACTCTCCTGGCCCAAAAGGAGCATGCATTTCCTCCAGGAGAGCCCAAGGCCCCAGTGAGCTCCAGGATGCCCTCCAGATGGCACGGAGGCTCTCCAAGAGAAGCACATCTCCATATCCTTGTTCCTAGAGAGAAACCTTTCCTTTTAGGGGGTTGGGGGGTTGGGGAATAGGAGCCTGGGAGAGACAATGGGATGAATGAGCTGGCATTTTAGTTCTGGTCTTCCCTACTCCAGGACGTGCCCAGTGCCACCAGGCTGCTCTTCGGCCTATGAAGCACTGCCTTCCCACTTGGACACAGCTCTGGCTCCAGCCCAGAGGCCTGGCTATTGTCGGGTCCTTGGGGATGACCCTCTAACCCAACCTCATTCAGCATGTGGGGCGGCCGGGGACCCTCTGCAGCCCAAGGGCCAGGCAGACTTGATGACTTCCCATTTCCATTTCTAGCACGTAAAGATTTATAGAGCTCTTTGCAAGGTCCCATGTGGATAAATACATGGGGAGTAGCCCTTTCTGTGCGGGCAAAGACCCGGAAACAGAACCCACGACCTGGGGAACAGCTGGCCAGTCCCTGGCGCAGAAAGGCCATAGCACCGAAGGTGAAATGGACAATGTGGGAAAGTGGATGAAAGGACAAGCACCTAGTAAGCGCCTGTTGTTTATAAACTAGAAACCGATCATTTCTGGGACCACGAAGACTCCCAAGGACTGAGCGGAAAATGTACTTTTTGCCTGATTGGGAGACGCAGGGCCAGAATGCATTATACATTACCAGACGTGGTTGATGTGATTCGCTTAATTATACTTTTCAAAAGGGAGAGTTCTCTTGGAGAGGCTTATGGGAAAAAGATATTTTAAAAAGGCATCCCTGAAACAAGAAATAAAAGTACATACAAGTTGAAAACTAGTGTTTTCCTCTCAAGATTTTTGTGAGGTGAAGAAGGAAGACAAGGATTATTCGTGCTTTTCAGATGAAGTTTTTGCCCGTTGGGTGACCAGGTGTCGGTCATGGCCGGCTGAGGGTCTGCGGCCCACACTTGGACTGTAGGATGTCCCAGATTTAGGGGATCTGCCGTTGGGCTCAGGTTCCAGATTTGGCGCCTCTGGAGCACTGGTAATTTCAGCCGGGAGGAAGAGAGGACCTGGATTTGTTCTTCCCCAGACCACCTTCCTCCAAGCCCGCCCTCCCTGGCCCGCTGGTCCCCTCTCCTTGGGGGAGAAGCATGTGCTGGGCTGGGCCAGCCAACAATGCCTTCATTCAGCTCGCAGGAGAGGGCATGCCAGGTGGGAGGCCCTGAGATGGGGAGGGGGGTGCGGACGGAGAAGGGGCTGCTCGCCTTCGGGAGGTGGAGTTGTTTGGGGATTGTCGGCCACCCTCGCCCTCCTCCCAGAGCTCGGACGGGCAAGGGGGCTCGTGGCCTGGATTTTCTAGGTGAGTGCTTGGGACTAGCAGAAGGGAGGGAGCAAGGGGGTCTGGGAAATGGAAGGATGCGATCTGCCTTTGGGAGCAGTTGGGAAAGAAGTGAGAGGGGAGCCAGCTAGAGCCCGGCCAGCCGTGTGTCCCCTCTCCGGCCCAGGTTCCTGCTCTGTGGAATGAGGGGGTGACCCCTGAGCCTGTGGGTGCTTCCCGGCCACTTTTGTGTCTCCGGGCCTCAGTACTCCTTTTGGGGGTGCCGCCCACCAGCTTGGCCGAGTCTTTCCCAGGCTGGGGCTGCCAGGCTTGCCTGCTAGGACAGAACCCAGGACATGGGGGTGGGGGCCTCAGTCAGCTCCCCGAGGGGGTGACTACATGGTTCAGGCCGAAGACTTTGGAGCCGGATGTCTTGGGCGCTGCTGAACCTCAATGGCTCCAAGATCCCCCCGGCACTAAATTCATGAGCCATGTTCCCGTGACTAGTCTGGACCTCAGGTTCCTTCTCTCTCACTTGAGGCTGGATTAGAAGCTCTCCAAGACCCCTTCTAGCTTGAGACCCCCGATTCCCCCCCACAGCTTCCTCTGGGCCCAGGATACCCAGGAATGCAGGAAAATTGGCGTTCAAACACACTGCCTCATGCACAGGTGGCCGCGACCCGGGTGGGGGGCAGGCTTGGCAATCTCTCAAGCAAGAATTAATCATTGATTAATAACTGACGATCAGAGAAGTTCAGGACTCCGGAGGGGGTCAGAGGGGTTCCAACACCCACCTTCCACGCTCAGCAACATTGGAAAGCCGTCGGGGCCAGAGCCGGGAGGGGCAGGAAGGAAAGCAGACAGGTTTCCTGCAGCCGGGGCTGCTCCTGGCTCTGGCCAAGTAAGACTACTTGGTAAGTGGGCAGCGAGATGCCCGCCTGTGGGATGCTTAAGAGATGTTTATCCCTCTCCCTCCCCCCTTGTGGCTGGTTGGGCCCAGCATGTGGACTCCCGTCTGCCTCGCCGCGCTGCTGGCCCTGGCTTGGAGGGGGCTTGCCGGCCGCTGCCCCCGGGTCTGTGTCTGTGACAACATCCGGAGACACGTCGCCTGCAGGCGCCAGAACCTCAGCGAGGTGCCGGTCGCCGTCCCGCAGGTGAGTGGGGGCAGCCGGGGCCACAGGAGGCCTTGGGGGGACTCTGGGGACAAGAGACAGAGCCCACGAGCCCGGTGGCCCCGTTGGAGATCCGGAGCCCGGGTAATGAGTCTGTGTCATGTTACTGACCAAATGCAAAAGGTCTGGGGGTCTCAGTGGACTGCAAGTCGGGGCAGCTAGGGGGCGCCAGCCTGAAGTCGGGAGGACCTGAGCCACAACGCACAGCTAGTGTGACCCTAGTCATGGCACCCCAACTGTATGATGTCATCCAAGATGTCTGGCGTCACAGGAGGCTACGTTAAGGGAAGGGTAATGTCCAGGACGGAGAGGGCCTGACCCGCAGGAAGAGGCCTGAGGCGGGTTCCTCTCTGACGCCCCCTGGCGGTGTGACGCTGGGCTGCACCAGTGGGGGGGTCTCCATGTCGGCCCTCGCCCGCGTCCGTGAATAAAACCGGCCCAGCCGGAGAGGGAGAGGGTGGTCTCCTCTCCCACGGGAGTGTTCTCTCAGGGAGGAGGGCTCCCAGAGCTGGGAGGGGGTTCTGACCCCGCAGAGGGGATGTTCTCCCAAGGGCCCCCCAGAGAAAGAACAGTCACCCCAGAAGCGAGCGGTGCTCCCCCTTCCCAGGCGGGAGTTCTCCCAGAGACCCCCTGGAAGAAGAAATAGCAGGGCCCCAGAGTTGAGAACAGGGCCTGTGTCCCCCCCAAAAAGAGTTTTGTCAACTCAAAACACAAGGAGAACTTGACATATTACTCAGAACAACTATTATTGGTCCCAATGTAAGGAATAGTGCTGTGGTATATGTCATCTCTGGTATTGGTACCATAGCAGCAGTTTAAGAGGCGGGGCGGAGTCTGGAGTCCCTGGGGCCCTGCGCGCAGCCCCGTGACTTCCACAGCCCGAATCAGCAGGGACAGCCCCTAGACTAATGAAATTGCAGGCCAGGGTTTTTTTAAGTGTGTGTGTGTATACAGATAGAGGCCGCCCAAGTCCTTGATGCACTTTTAAGCTGTAGCTTTTAAACTTAGCTTTCATAGCTTAAACCGTCACTAAGACTTTTGGAGCATCACGTATGCATATAGATAGCTAGTGTATTTATTAAGTGCTTACTGTGTGCCAGGCACAGGTATATATGCTTTATACATATGTAAAATATATGTAATCATCCTCCATATCCCTAGTGTTATCGTTTATGTTAATGTTATTAATATTATAATTCATTTACTAACAGAAACATTGATAATGGCCATGTTAATGGTGAGGGTGGAAAGTGATGGACAACGGAGGCAGCACGGTAGGCCGGACAGAGGACTGTGGTTAAGAAGGCCTAGATTTGCTCCTAATCCTCTCCCAGAATGCCTCCTGGCACTCGTCAGCCCATGCAAGGCCGCCACCCCTTGAGCTTCAAATTCCCCTCTGTAAAACGCGGGGGTCAATTCAACGGCCGGTTCCAAGCCCAGAGAGAGAAGATGCGCTTCCAGACTCTCTTTAGGCCCCTAAACGGAGAGGAAGACTCGGGAAAAGTCTCCACCAACGGGGATAGTCTCAGGCAGAAGGGGTCCTTAGAACCAAGGGTCGCTCTGTGATTCCCAGGGTTTATCCCAGAGACAGCAGCGGGGGGACTCAAAGCTCCTTGATGAAAACCGAAAAGAGCCAGTCAGTGCTAAAAGCTACAAGCCATGTGATTGGACAGGTTTAGGGAAGCCTCCGAAGGTCAGAGAGAGCGAGAGATGGCCAATCAGGGGAAGGGAAAGGGGACAGCTCAAGGGGTGCCCCCCAGATCCGAGACTGACCCCCAGCCCCCACAGCAGGTTAGGGACGGAAGCCCCCTAATTCTGTCAGCCTGATGACCTCACCGGTGCTAGTGGGAGGTCAGAGGAAGGGCCCAGCATGTCCGTCATGGGGTGTCCCCAGCCAAGGATGGCTCCAGGCTTGGGGGCGGCTCAGGCAGCCAGAAGGGCAGGGGCTGTTTCTAGAGGAGACTGGGGTCTTGCTCAGGCAGTCTGTGCACCCCAAGGTCACAGGCAGGAAGGAAACCGTTTCTAGATTGGAATGTTCCAAGTCAGGAAGCTTCCAGTTGGGGGGTGTATGAGGAGGGTTGGGGTACGTGTGTGTACAAAATTACATTCCAGAAAGGGAGGGAGAGGACAGTCTGACAGAGTTCCGTTAGGATGGGAATGACCGCCCCAGGTCCCGAAGGTGAGTGGTTGTTCTCCCGTGGTTCCCAGATGACCCAGAGGCTGGATCTCCAAGGCAATGCCCTGAAGGTGATTCCCCCGGAGGCCTTCCTCTCACTGCCCTACCTCACTCATCTGGACCTGAGGCACTGCCAGCTAGAGCGGGTGGAAGAAGGGGCGTTCCGGGGCCTGGGCCGGCTGGTCTACCTCAACCTGGCCTCCAACCATCTCTCGGTGCTCTTCCAAGAGGCCCTGGACGGGTTGGGCTCCCTGCGGCAGCTGGTTCTGGAGCACAACCAGCTGGAGGAGATCCGCCCGGGGGCCTTCAGCCAGCTGGGGTCCCTGGCTCTCCTCAGCCTGGCCCACAACTCGCTGGTCTACCTGCCTGACATGGCCTTCCAGGGGCTGCTCCAGACACGCTGGCTGCGCCTCTCGCACAACGCCCTCCACGTCCTGGCCCCCGAGGCCTTGGCCGGCCTGCCCGGCCTTCGCAGGCTCAGCCTGGACCACAACGAGCTGCAGGCTCTCCCTGGGGAGGCTCTGTCTCGCCCCGACGGCCTGGTTCAGCTGGAGCTGGGCCACAACCCGCTCGTCTACCTGGGCGAGGAGGATGGGCTGTCCCTCCGGACTCTGCGAGATCTGGCCCTCGACCACGCCGCCCTGCAGGACGTGGGTGCCGGGGCCTTTGCCCGCTGTCCCCGCCTCCGGTCGCTGGACCTCCGGAACAACCAACTGGGGGGGCTGCCCCCTCTCGAGGGACTAGGCCAACTCCGGAAGCTCAACCTGAGCGGGAACCCGCTGCTGTGTGACTGTGCGGTCCGGCCCCTGTGGGAATGGGTGGCCAGGGCCCGGGTCCAGACTGACGGGCTGTGCTCTGAGCCCAGCCGCCTGAGGGGAGAAGCTCTTGAGTCTCTGAGGGCCAAAGATCTGTTCTGTCTGAGGCAGGGAGACAAGGAGGGGGCCGGAGAGGAGGGGGCCCTCAAGCCTCGGGCCCCAACTCGGGCCCCGGAGGAGGACGGGGCCAGCCGACCCTGCCCGACAGCCTGTGTCTGCTCCCCTGACTCCCGGCACAGCAGCTGCGAGAACAGGGGGCTGATGCTTGTCCCCTCTGGCTTCCCCAACCACACCCAGCTCCTGGACCTGCAGCGAAACAACTTCTCCTCCGTCCCCCGGGGCTCCTTCCCCGGCCTGGCCCACCTGGTGTCCCTGCATCTCCAGCACTGCAGTATCTCCAACCTGGAGGCTGGAGCCCTCGGTGGCTTGGGCCAGCTGGTCTACCTCTACCTCTCCAACAACCGGCTCTCAGGGCTCAGCGCAGCAGCCCTGCAGGGCGCCCCTCGGCTCCGTTACCTGTACCTGGACGGCAACCGCTTCCCACACGTGCCCAGGGCTGCCCTGAAGGTCCTGCCCAGGCTCTTTGCCCTCCACCTGGAGCACAACGCTCTTCAGCATCTGGCCATGGCGGACCTGACTGGGGCCAAGGGGCTCCGCCGCCTCTACGTGAGCAGTAATAACATCTCTCGGGTGGGCCCGGGCCCAGCCCTGGAGCTAGAAACGCTGCATCTGGATAGGAATCAACTCCAGACTGTGCCCACGGCGGCCTTGGAGGGGCTGCCTGCCCTCAAGGAGCTGCGGCTGTCCGGCAACCCCCTTCGGGTCCTGGGGGACAAGGCCTTCCTGCCTGTGGCCAGCTCCCTGCAGCATCTCTACCTGAATGGCACAGGGCTGCAGCAGGTGAGTAAGGGGGCTTTTCAGAGGACTGGGGGCTACTCCATGGGAATTCCCACCCCCATGCCAGCTGCCAGGTATCCAGTGTGTCCCAGGTTCTCAGCATAAAGGACCCAGACTGATGTGTCGGGGCTGAGACAACTCAGAGAAGTGAATTAAAAGTCTCTGTCAAGTAATACATGTTATTTCAAGAGGGAGAAAACATCAACCTCTAGAAGAGGAGAAAGAAAGGTGTCGTGTAGAAGCTGGCAGCTGGCCTGGGCTCTAGAGGAAGCTGGGAACTGTAAGAAACGGAAGTGAGAAGGGATGGCATTCGAGGCATGGGGTTATGGAAAGGTAAGGGGGCAGGAAATGGAATTTCTTGTACAAGGTTTTGCAAAGGTGAATGTTAAAAACTATCTTTGCATGTATTTTTTGGGGAGTATTGGTCCTCTTTATTTTTTATGTTAAATATAGTAAATCCAATATATATACATAGTTATACAATTATCATGCCGCACAAGAAAAACAAAGAGAAGCAAAATAAAATGCAAACAAACAATAACAAAAGAGTGAGCATGCGATGTTGTGGTCCACACTCACCTCCCATGGTCCTCTCTCCAGGTGTAGATGGCGCTCTCCATCACTGAACAAGTGGATCTAGTCTGAACCATCTTGTTGAGAAGAGCCTCGTCCATCAGATTTGATCATCATATAGTCTTGTTGTTGGCGTGTATAATATTCTCCTGGTTCTGCTCACTTCACTCAGCACCAGGTCCTGTAAGTCTCTCCAAGCGTCTCTGTATTCACCCTCCTGATCCTTTCTTATAGAGCAATAATATTCCATAACATTCAGTCATTTCCCAACTGATGGGCATCCACTCAGTTTCCAGTTTCTGGCCCCTACAAAAGGGCTGCTTTGCATTTATTTTGAAAAATAAAAAGCTATTATTTAAAAAAAAAAAAGTGGGATTGAATTAAATCTCTTCAAGATTTGGCATTCCATGTGCAAAGGTTTTTCTCAATTCTGACATTCCATGTTCTAAAGTCCCTCCCAGTCCTGATATTTCAGTTCTGTCATTCCCTACTTTAAAGGGCGTTCCTGTTCTGATGTTCTAGATTCTAAGCTCAAAGAACAGATGGGGTAAGTGAGTTATTAGGGTTTTTTTTTTTCATTTTTCAATAAAAATTTTATTTTTCCAAGTACATATAATGATAGTTTTCAGTATTTTTTTAATAATAGCTTTTTACTTTTCCAAATACATGTAGAAATAGTTTTCAACATTCATTTTTAAATAAAAGTTTTCTATTTTTTAAATACATGCAAAGATACTTTTAACATTCATCTTTGCAAAACATTGTGTTCCAAATTTTTCTCCCTTCCTCCCTACTTCTCCCCTCCCTTAGATAGCAAGTAATCTAATATAGATTAAACATGACATAAGACTTTGTGTTCTAAAATTTTCTCCCTTTCTCTCTTACCTCTCCCTCCCCCAAGATAGTCAGAAATCTGAGATAGTTTTAAAATGTGCAATCCTTTTCAACATATTTCTGTTGTGTTGTACAAGAAAAATCAGACCAAAAGGGGGAAAAATACAAGAAAAACAAATAAAAAGGTGAAAATATCTCTCTCTGGATGTGAATGGCATTTTCCATCCCAAGTCTATTGGAATTGCTTTGGCTCACCTCATTATTGGGAAGAGCCAAGCCCATCATGGCTGATCATCCCATAATCTTGTTATTGTTACCATGATGAATGTTCTCTTGGATCTACCCACTAGTGAAGGTTTTTAAGTAAGAGGAGAACTGCTTGAAGGAAAAAAAAATGGGAAGAAGTCTTAGGGAAAAACTGAGGGAAAGGGAGAGAAAAAGAGGGAAACTATGATCTGCTGGAGAAAAGAGGACTGAAGGCAAGAAGTCAAATCAGAAATCATTGGTTGATTTTCCAATTGATAAATGTCTGATATGAACAGACAATTTTCAGATGATGAAATTGAAACTATTTCCACTCATATGAAAGTGTTCCAAATCACTATTGATCAGAGAAATGCAAATTAAGACAACTCTGAGATATCATTACACACCTGTCAGATTGGCTAAGATGTCAGGAACAAATAATGATGAATGTTGGAGGGGCTGTGGGAAAACTGGGACACTGATGCATTGTTGGTGGAGTTGTGAAAGAATCCAACCATTCTGGAGAGCAATCTGGAATTATGCCCAAAAAGTTATCAAACTGTGAATACCCTTTGATCCAGCAGTGTTACTGTTGGGCTTATATGCCAAAGAGAGCTTAAAGGAGGGAAAGGGACCCACATGTGCAAAAATGTTTGTGGCAGCCCTTTTGTAGTGGCCAGAAACTGGAAACTAAATAGATGTCCATCAGCTGGAGAATGGCTGAATAAATTGTGGTAGATGAATGTTATGGAATATTATTGTTCTGTAAGAAATGACCAGAAGGAGGATTTCAGAAAGGCCTGAATTGATGCTAAGTGAAATGAGCAGAACCAGGAGATCATTATATACTCCTACAGCAATACTATATGATGATCAATTCTGATGGATTCAACAATGAGAGGCTCCAAATCAGTTCCAATTGATCGGTGATGAACAGAACCAGCTACACCCAGTGAAAGAACACTGGGAAATGAATGTGGACTGCTTGCATTTTTGTTTTGCTTCCCAGGTTATTTTTACCTTCTTTCTAAATCCAATTTTTCTTGTGCAACAAGAGAACTGTATAAATATGTATACATATATTGCATTTAACATATTTAACATGTATGGGACTACTTGCCATCTGGAGGAGGGGGAAGGAGGGGAAAAGCTGGAACAGAAGGTTTTGCAAGGGTCAATGTTGAAAAATTACCCATGTATCTGTTCTATCAATAAAAAAACTATAATAATAATAATAATAATAATAATAATAATAATAATAATAATAATAATAAAGAAATCATTGGCTGAACACCTCCCTTGTTTCTGGCTCCATGCTAAGCAATGGGACATGTGTCAGCAAGGTTGCCTTAAGCAAGGACAAGGCTCATCTTCTTTCTCTTTCTCAAAGGAGTCTGTCAGAGGTTGGGGGAACGGAGGAAAAAGTGGGAGGGGATGACGAAAAGGAACTTCTAGGTGAGAGGCCTTTCTACCTCCATCCTAACCACTTTGGAGGTCTTCCTCTCTAGATCTCTCCAGGGGCCTTTGCTGGTCTGGGACCTGGACTCAAGAGCTTGTACCTGGAGAAAAACCGGCTGCAGACATTGCCCACCATGGCCAGTTTCACGAGCCTGGAGCTCATTAACCTCAGTGAGAATCCCTTCCGCTGTGACTGCCGGCTCCTCCCGCTGCACAGGTGGGGAGCTTGAGCTAGGGGGTGACAGCCCAGCAGCAGAGGGAGTAGGTCTCACAGGACTAGCTTCCCACACAGTGTGACTCACAGGCCAAGAGCCCCACCTTTCCCATCCTTCTCCCCTCATTCTGGGCATCCTTTGGGGACTCTCTAAAACAAAGCTTCTTAAACTGTGGGTCGCTACCCCCTTGGGGTCCCATAACTGAATGTGGGGGTTTATCAGTAAATGTTGACTTATACACCTATATGCCTAGGGTCATGTAAAAATTTCTCATGTGAAAAAGGATCATGCAGAGATTAAATGAATTAGAGTAGGTAAGGAGGAAACCAAATGATCATCTTTGCAGATGATATAATGGGATACTTAGAGAACCCTAGAGAATCAACTAAAAAACTATTAGAAAAGGGGTCACGAGTGGGAAAAGCTTAAGAAACTCTGCTGTAAAAGGGACCCAGCTTAGGTCCCACAATCCCTGGCCCTTTCCAGAGAACTCTATGGAAGGAGAATGGACCGGAGATCCCACCTCTGGTCACAATGTTCCTCCCCCTTCTTTCTAGGTGGCTTGCCGGCCTGAACCTTCGAGTGGGGGCCACCTGTGAGTTCCCAGCCAGTGCCCGGGGCCAGAAGGTAAAGGCGGCCACAGCCATTTTCGAGGCCTGCCCGGGCTGGAGGACCAAGAAAAACAAAGGGATCCCAGCCTCGGCCCAGCGAAAAGCTAGGAAAGCCCGAAGCAAGAAGAAACATTTGGGAGCAGTCAAGGTTGGAGGCAGTGGTGGTCGGGGAGGGAGAAGTCACCTTGACAAGAAGTGCTAGGATTATGGGGAGGAGGAAGAGGGGAGGGGAGGGAGGCAAGGAGGAGGAGATATGTTGGCCCTTGGTCGGTCATTCATTCATTCGCATCTGCTTCATTCATTCACTTCTGCTTCATTCATTCATTCACTTCTGTTTACTTTCTTGTTCAATGGAGGATCCAAAAGAAGTAACTGACCACACAACCCCAAGAACCTTAAAGTAATAATTCCTAGCATTTCTATAGTTTGCAAAGCACTTTACAAACATTGTCTTATTTGATCTTCATTCACCCTGTGAGTAGCCACTATTATTATTAGAGGATTATTATCCTCTTTTTTACAGATGAGGAAACTGAGGTAGACAGAAGTTAAGTGACCTGCTCAGAGTCATACCTCTAAGTACCTGAGACCAGATTTAAACTGGGTTTTCCGGAGTTCTGGTCTGCTGTTCTACCCCCTGGACCATCTACTCGCCTCCATAGCCCAGTCAAGAAACCATCCCATCATCAAATATTTATGAGACACCTATTCTGTGCCAGGCACCATGCTAAGTGCTGAGGTTACTGAAAAGCAAAAACATGACATCTGCCTTCCAGGAGGTTCCGGTCTAGTGGGGGAGGCAAAATGTACCTGGATAAACACATAGAATCAGTGCAGGCTAATTAGAAAGGGAGGAATTAGAAAAGGCTAAAGAAAGTGGCAGCTTGAAGGCAGCTAGGTGATGCAGTGGACAGAGCACCAGCCCTGAAGTCAGGAGGAGTGAGTTCAAATCTAGACTCAAACACTTAACACTTCCTAGCTATGTGACCCTGGGCAAGTCACTTAACCCTAATTGCCTCAGAAAAAAGAAAAAAAGGAACTGGGGATGTTTCTCCAGGAAGAGGGATGACTCAGGCTGTGGGATGAGGAGAAACTCTTCTTAAGCATCTAACAGTCATCCCACAGCTGTTATGGAAGGTCAGGAGCCTACGTGGATTTATAAATCCTTAGCATGGAAATCAATCGGCTCTTTTGTAGGAGAGAGGAAAGGGAAGGAAGCTTCAAAGCTTTCTGGGCTGAGATGCAGATGGTAAAAAAAACTGATGAAGGGAATTTGGCTTCAGAGCCATCATCAGGTCTGATCAGAATGTAACACTGGAGGGCAGCTAGGTGGCGCAGTGGACAGCACCGGGCCTGAAGTCCGGAGGACCTGAGTTTAAATAAGGCCTCACACACATAACACTAACTAGCTGTGTGATCTTAGGCAAGTCACTTAACCGCCAAGAGTGGGGGGTGGGGGGAGAATTAAAAAACAAACAAACAAGCAAAAAAAGAATGCAATACTGTCCTTGTTTGCCCAGGTGGGGAAGGCAAGACCCAGAAAAAGGAGCAGACATGCTTGAGAGCCCCAACCCGAGGCTGCTGGACCTGCCTGTAATTTTCCAGCTGACTTCCCAGCCCACTTCAGGCGGTGCCCCTGGATGGACGTGAGAAGTTGGCTTATGTCTTTGTCTTGCTTGCAGTTTTCAACTCATCCTCCAGCACAGTAAACTCACTTCTTAGCTGTCTAGCGGAGGGGGTGTCTTGCCCAATATCCTGTTCTCTTGAAATAAAATGAAAACAAGCAGAAGTTTGGTATTATTTCTCTCTTTTAAGCCAGGTTGGGGAGGAGAACTTCCTTTTTCCTACTAATTTTTTTTTATTTTTTAATTCTGAATTTAAACACCCCCACAGTGAATATTTCCACCTTTACAGCAGAAGGCAAAAAGAATTAGAAATCATAAATCTCCATTTCATATCACTTTTTTTTTTCCTTTTCTTTTCAACCCCAGGTAATCGTAGTAAGAAACTTGCCCACAGTCACACAGTTATTAAGTGTCAAGTATCTGAAACTAGATTTGAACTCGGGTCCTCCTGACTCGGAGAGCCAGCACTCTATCTGCTGCTTATCTAGCTGCCTCTTGTTTTCTTTTATTTTTTGTACTGTTTTTTTCCAAATATATGCAAAAATAATTTCACCTTTGCAAAATCTCATGTTCCAAATTTTTCTCCCTCTCTTTTCCCCCTTGCCTCTCCCCAAGACAGCAAGCAATCCAATATAGGTAACCCTTACTTTGTTTTAAATTTTATTTTATTTTATTTATTTTTTTTTTTTTGCTGAGGCAATTAGGGTTAAGTGACTCACCCAAGGTCACACAGCTAAAAGGAGTTAAGTGTCTGAGGCCACATTTGAACTCAGATCTTTCTGACTTCAGGGCTGGTGCTCCAACCACCAGCTGCCCCACCCTTGCTTTCTTTTACAAACACAATGTTACTTTCAATGCTTTCCTGCTTGTTTGTACTTCCTTCTGAACTTCTCTTCCCTTCTGCGCATTTTTAAAATGTTTCAAAATAGCCTTTTTTTCTTGATATCATTATTGCTAAACCCTCCCTTTCCCCCTCAAACCTTTCCCACTCTAATTAAAAGCCCAGAAAAAAGAAAAACATCCCTGTAACAAACATTCTTAAGCAGAATGAGTGCCCTCTGAGGCCATGTCCAAAAAAGTCTCTTTCTGCCCTTTACGTCCAGTACCTTTGGGGAAGGGTCAGGGAGGACAGGAAGGTAGCACATTTCATTCCAAATCAGTTATTATTGGGTCATTCAGTGCACTGATTAATATTGATGAGGCTTGTTTGTATAAACTGTTCTCCTGCTTCTGTTCACTTTATTCTGCATCAGTTAATACTTCTCCAGATTCTCTGAAATTGCCTCTTTGGTCATTTATTATAGTGCAATAATTTTCCATTATGATTTTTAAAAATCATTTCATTATTTGTTTATTTTTATTTTACTTTCAAAGTACATACATAGTTTTCAATATTCACCCTTGCAAAACCTCGTGTTCCAATTTTTTTTCTCCCTGCCTTCCCTCCATCCTCCCCTAGACAGCAAGCAATCCAATATATATTAAACATGTGCAATTTTTCTATAATATTTCCATAATGATCATGCTGCAGAAGAAAAAGAAAACAAAATGCAAGCAAACAACAACAAAAAAGTGAAAATACTGTGCCATCATCCACACTCAGTTCCCACAGAACTTTCTCTGGGTGCAGATGGCTCTATCATGAGATCATTGGAACTGGCCTGAATCCTCTCATTGTTGAAAAGAGCCACGTCTGTCAAAATTGATCATTGTATAATATTCTTGTTGCCGTGTACAATGATCTCCTGATTCTGCTCATTTCACTCAGCATCAGTTCATGTAAGTCTCTCTGAAATCATCCTGTTGGTCATTTCTTATAGAACAATAATATTCCATAATATTCATATACCATTACTTACTCAGCCATTCTCCAGCTGATGGGCATCCACTCAGTTTCCAGTTTCTTGCCACTACAAAAAGGGCTGCTACAAACATTTTTGCACATAAATTCTTTTTCCTTTTTTATGATCCCTTTGTCATTATGTTCTTACACAATGTATTCAGCTGTTCCTCAAGTGATGAGTATCCCTTTATATTCTATAGCTCTTTGCTTCTTTTTCCCTCCTCCCCTTTTGACAGCCCTTTCAAGAACAGGAAGTTTGTTTTGCTGACTGACTGTTACATCCCTTGTATTAAAAAAAATTAATTTCCCCCGGTTGTGTCTGACATATTTCTACAACAAACTGTGTTCACATCTCTCTTGTCTGGTTCAGATTAGAGTGAGGTTTAACCCAAATCCCCTACCCTTCCCTCTATGCCTGCATTCTCTTCTCATCCCTTTTATTTTTGAGAAATAGAAAATGCCATATCTTTCTTCACCCTTTTACTCTCCCTTCTCATTCTCCTCTTTAAGCCGCCATATCAGTTAATCCACCCTCAGATCCTCTTATTTTTGTTACTCGATCCCTCAATAACCTTTGAAGACAATACAATTTTGAAAGAACATTTCATTTCTTCTCTTTATTAGCTCTACGTTATTTAAATATCCAAATAATTTGACTTTTCCAGGTTTCTCTGGACTTTGTTTGCATTTAAAACTTCCCATTCAAGACAATTATCTGTTGAAGAAATTAAAGCCATTTATATTCATATGAAAAAATGCTCAAATAGCAAATTCAGTTTAAGAAATCAGCATCACTAAACCAGGATTGATTAGAGAAATTAAATTAAGACAACACTGAGGTGCCACTAAAGTGACCTTTTAAAGCCACTTTAGATCTCTCACATTGGCAAAGATGACAGGAAAAGATAATGATAAATGTTGGAGGGGATTTGGGAAAACTGGGACACTAATGCTTTGTTGGTGGAGTAGTGAACTGATTCTACCAATCTGGAGAGCAACTTGGAATTACATCCAAAGGACTATCAAACTTTGAGCCAACAGTCTATATTCCAAAGAGAGCATAAAAGAGGGGAAAGGATCCATGTAAACAAAAATGTTTGTAGCAGTGTTTTTTGTTATTGCTAGTTTTTTTGTAGTAGCAAGGAATTGGAAATTCAGTAAATAAATGCCCATCAATTGGAGAATGGCTAAATAAGTTATGGTATATGAATGTAACGGAATATTTTTGTTCTAAAAGAAGTGATGAACTAATTTCAGAAAAGACTTACATGAACTGATACTGGGTGAAGTGAGCAGAACAAGGAGAACATTGTACACAATAAAAGCAAGATTATGTGATGATCAACTATGACAGACTTAGCCCTTCTCAGCAATACAAAGAGCAAAGATAATTCTAATATATTTGAGATGGAAAATGCCATCTGCATCTACAGAGAGAACTATGGAAACTCAATGTGGATCAAAGCATAATATTTTCACCTTTTTTTTTGTTTTGCTCTTTTTTCTCATTTTTTTTTTTTTTTGGCTTTTTTGGTCTGATTATTTTTGCAGAACTATCATGGAAATATGTTTAGAATTGTATATGTTTGTTTTTTTTTTCTTTTTCTTTTTTTATTAATTTTATAATTATAACATTTTTTGACATAGGTAATTTTTTACAACATTATCCCTTGTACTCCCTTCTGTTCCGAATTTTCCCCTCCTTCCCTCCACCCCCTCTCCTAGATGGCAGGCATTCCCATATATATATAGATATATAGATATGTATATAGATAGATAGATAGATAGATAGATAGATAGATATGTGCAGAACCGAATTTTGTTGTTGTTGTTGTTGTTGTTGTTGTTGTTGTTGTTGTTGTTGTTGCAATGGAAGAATTGGATTTGAAAGGTAAAAATAACCTGGAAAGAAAAACCAAAAATTTATAGTTTATACTCATTTCCCAGTGTTCCTTCTCTAGGTGTAGCTGATTCTGTCCATCATTGATCAAGAATTGTATATGTTAAACCAATATACAACACTATTAGTGAAAATAGTGTATTCCAAATCTTTCTGGAAGGGAGAGAAAGGGAGAAAAGATTTGGAATACAAAATCTTACAGAAATGAATGTTGAAAACTTATACATGTATTTGGAAAAATACAACACTATTAGAGAAAAAAAGCAGGGAGAGAAACCTGTTTCAGAGCTAAAAAGAAAAACCAAAACAAAACTTTTTAAAATGTAGAATAATCATAAGAACACAAAAATGTGTTTCATTCTGAGTTATTAGCAATTATGCTTGTACCCAGGGACTAAAATAAATAAATGATAACAGCACCAAGAGTTCCTGTTCAGCTCTGATCTTTTTGTCAGAAAGTCATTTATTCCATTAAAGTTTTGTTTGTTTGCTTTTTGTTTTCCTCCTGTGGTGTTATATTCAAGGACAAGTTGCTCTTGCTTGTAACCCTACAGATCTGGAAGGCTGCAGATGTTCATCTGTGGAACACTAGGAGGCTCTGAGCTTGCTTGTCCTTGCCTGTCCTTGCCTGACTCGGCTGTGCCGTAGCCATTTCTTATTGCCTCTGGATTTCTGGCTGACTTTGTGTGCAGTTTTTGGGTAGAAATGGTCACTTTTTGTTCTCTCTCATTGCATTTCTTGATCACTATTTGATCAGGTGTAGCCATCTTAGCCAAATGGTCTTTGGTCATTTCCATGGGGGATCTGGAGGATTTGGATGGATCCAGTGTTTGGATCCGCCAAGGAACCTCACTTGTTTCCACAGATCAGGATATCTAGAGATATCTTATTTCCTGAATTGGTAACAGTTCAGAGACTTCTTCACCATTGTGAAAGAACTAGCTGGCAGTCAATCACCTCGTACCAGCCCCTCTCCCTCCAAAAGATAGTGGATGATTCTTGGTCCATCCACTGGTGGACTGCCCCAGACTTCAAAAAAGATGCTAAGAAGCCGTTGTTCCAGTCTTTTAAGAGGCAGCTAGATAGTTCTGTGGTAGGAGCACTAGGCTTGGAAACAGGAAGATTCATCTTCCTAAATTCAAATCTGGTATCAGACATTTATTAGCTAGGTGATCCTGGACAAGTCACTTAATCCTTTTTTTGCCTCAGTTTCCTCCTCTGTAAAATAAGCTGGAAAGGGGAATGGGAACATTCTTTGCCAAGAAAATGACAGATGGGATCATAAAGAGTCTGAACTGAGTCAAAAACTTAAGAGGGTAAGCTCCAAGCAAGCTGCGTTCTGCTACTCCTAACCTTGGACCAAAGATCCATGGGGCCATAAATCCGAGGTTCTTGCTTTCCTGACTTTAAGTTCAAGCATTATTCACTGGGCCACGTGGCTGCCTCCTTAAGAATTCTCCTATTTCCTCTTGTCCTACTGGGGCAGGGGAATCAAAATGGCCTTGACAAGTGTCCTCCCATTCCAGCTTTCCTTTTGCCCCAGTGGGAAAAGAAATGATCATTTTACTGCTGGCAGGCCTGGGTAGTTATGCTTCCCTCCTTCCCCCCTTCCTGGGCCTTTCTAGGGGAAGTTCAAGGAATTTACAGGGAGCTTTTTGGCACCTACAGAGGAACACTATGCTCTGTTCCCATATTGTCACATAATTTCATAAAGAATCTGCCTTTGAATAAATTGTTTCAGATAAAGTTGACTGTTCTTGCAAAAACCTGAAAGATTATCTAGTTTCAATTTTCACAAGCAAAAGTCCATGAAATATATACAATGTCATGCAACAAGAACATTGTGTTTCATTCCCTGGGGATTTTATTTATTGAGGTTTATGAAGTGAACATTTATTGAAATTTTATCTAAAAAAAAAAAAAGAAATTTTAATTCTGAAGTACTTTTTTTTAACTCATTAAATGAGCTATAAACTAAAACTAAAGCTTGATTTTTAAAAAATTGCTAAATTTTTTTTCTGAGCAGAAATAAGAGAACAATTTATTCAGCGACAACATTACAGAGAAAAACTGTATCAATACAGTGGTAAATCATGAGTTTAGAAGACTGAAGGTGAATTAATCATACCCTCCCCCATCAGTGTGGAATTTTTCATGTGTGTGTATGTGTATGTGTGTGTCTTTTTTGGTGTTTGTGAATGAAGATTTTTTAAAAATTAATTCTCCAATAGAGAGATACATGATATGAAAGAGAGGTAATAAATACTTGTAAAGATAAGGGGGGGGGGGTGTTTTATTTATTTATTTTGAAAATGAATCTCATCATCCTCCAGAAAATTCTGCTTTTCCAACATAGCTTATTAAATGAATCTACATTTAGTAATTTAGAGACTAACTATATTAGTGCTTAAATAGTAGATTTAATTTTAATCTTAGAGAAGGAACTCTTTAGGAAATGTAAAATCATCTTAAGATTGTGATGGAGAGATGCTAAGTATATTTTTATCAACATTTTTTTCCAATTTGTTGAGATTAAAACACTTTCAACAAATAATACAACTTACAAACAGTATTAGATATAACGTCTATCTTTTGTTTATTAAAGGAAAGATAGAAATTTCATTTAACTGATGTTTACTCCATGTAAGGAGGCTGTCACAAGTTTGTATGTTTTGTTCCATCAGCTGAATGGATTTATCAAAAAACATAAAAATTTTTTTTAGCTTTTTAGTTTCAAAATATATGCATAGTTTTCAATATTCACCCTTGAAAAACCTTATGTTCCAAATTTTTTCTCTCCCTTAGACAGCAATTAATCCAATATACATTAAATATCTGTAATTTTTCTATACATACATATTTCCTCATTTATCATGCTGCACAATCGGATTAAAAAGGAAAAACAAGAGAAAATCAAAAAACAAGCAAACAACAAAAAAGGTGAAAAAACTGTTGTGATCCACATTCGGTCTCCTTAGTTTGGATGCAGATGGCTCTTTCCATCACAAGTCTATTGGAATTGGCCTGAATCACTTCATTGTTGAAAAGAGTCAGGTCCGTCAAAATTGACAATCACCTAATCTAACAGTGTTTTCTTGGTTCTGGTCACTTCACTTTGCATCAGTTCATATAAGTCTCTCAAGACCTTTCTGGAATTTGCTGATCATTTCTTATATTCATATACCATCACTTATTCAGCCATTCTCCAACTGATGGGCATCCACTCAGTTTCCAGTTTTTCACCACTACAAAAAGGGCTGCCACAAACATTTTTGCACATGTGGATCTTTTCCCCTTCTTTATGATTGCTTTGGGATATAAGACACTGGATATGCATAGTCTGATAGCTCTCTGGGCATAATTCCATATTGTTCTACAGAACAGTTGGATCTGTTCACAGCTCCACTAACAATATATGTGTCCCAGTTTTCTCACATCCCCTACAATATTTATCATTATCTTTTCCTGTCATCTTAGCCAATCTGAAAGGTGTGTAATGGCACCTCAGAGTTATCTTAATTTGCATTTTTCTGATCAACAGTGATTTAGAGCATTTTTTTATATGACTAGAAATAGTTTCATTTTCTTCATCTGAAAATTGTCTATTCATATCCTTTGACCATTTATAATGGCTTGTATTTTTATAAATTTGAGTCAATTCTTTATATATTTTAAAAATAAGGCCTTTAACAGAATCCTTGGATGAAAAAAATTTTCCCCAGTTTTCTGCTTCCCTTCTAATCGTGTCTGCATTGGTTTTGTTTGTACAAAAACTTTTTAACTTAATATAATCAAAATTATCCATTTTATATTTCATAATGTACTCTGGTTCTTCTTTGGCCATAAATTCCTTTCTTCTCCATAGATCTGAGAGGTAGACTATCCTTTGTTCTTATAATTCATTTATATAAGAGTGATAACTCTTTGTGTTTAGATCATAAATCCATTTCAACCTTATCTTGGTATATGACATTAGGTGTGGATCAATGTCTAGTTTCTGCCGCACTAGTTTCCAATTTTCCCAGCAATTTTTGTCAAATAGTGAATTCTTATCCCAGAAGCTGGGGCGTTTGGATTTATCAATTACTAGATAGCTAATAATTGATTATTGTGTCATATAGCCTTAACCCATTCCACTGATCAACTCTATTTCTTAGCCAGTATCAAATGGTTTTGATGACCACTGCTTTATAATATAGTTTTAGGCCTGATATAGCTACATTACCTTCTTTTGAATTTTTTTCATGAATTCCCTTGAAATACTTGACCTCTTGTTCTTCCAGATGAACTTTGTGATTATTTTTTCTAGCTCTGTAATTTCTTGCAAGTTTGGTATGACACTGAATAAGTAGATTAGTTTAGGTAGAATTGTCATTTTTATTATATTAGCTCAGCCTATCCATGACCACTTGATATTCTTCTAATTGTTCAGATGTGACTTTAAAACAACTAAACTTTTTATTTTAAAAATACAAACATTACAAAGAACTTTTTAATCCAACATTCCCTGTATTTTAATACAGATAATAATACTTTTTAGTCTTCTCTTCTTAGCTAAAAATGTATAGTTCCAACTGGGCCTTCATCACCTAGCATTACATAGTATGCCGGAAAGTAAGAGACGAGACAGATAGAGATAGGCAGAGAGGAAGAGACAGACTGACAGACATAGAGACACAGAGAGACAGAGACAGAAACAGAGACACACAGATGGAGAGAGGCAGAAAGAGGCAGAGGAAAAGGGAGACAGAGAAAGACAGAGAGAGAGACAGACAGACAGACAGACACACAGAAAGACAGAGACAGAAACAGACTGAGGCAGAGAGAGAGAGGGAGATAGAGAAAGACAAACAGAGGCAGACACAGACAGGAAGAGAGAGGGAGAGAAAGACAGACAGAGACTTAGACAGACAGACAGAGTCAAGGTGGGATAATATCAGGGGGTTTAAGACCCTTTTCTGGGGCCAATTCTCCAGCCCACATCAATGGGTTGGGTCCTCCAGAGGAAGGCCTAGATTCAAAGGTACCCTCTGGGGTCTGCACATTTAAAATACAGCTCTCGAGCTCCTACTAGCACCTGTAATCACATAATCTGTTCTAAGTAAAAGCATTTTACTAAGATGGTAAAGAACAGTGGGTGCTCAGATACAAGGAGAATGGGCACAAATCTAGTCACGTGGGTATCCATGAGAAGGACATCTATGGAGAAAGCAGCTCCCACTCCTGCTGGTCCTCCCACTGGGCACAGAACGTCATTTGGAAGAGGGGTTCAGGCAGGTCCCCTGGATCTGCCCCTCTCCAGAGCTCAATCTCAACTTGCTGGGGGGGGGCGGTCTGCCAGTATCTAGGGAGCCCAGCTTGCTTTAGCTGCCATGACTGGCAGGGCTAATGTTTGTTGGTTATCCCCTGGGGGAGCTTTATGAAGATTCAGGTAGATATTCATGCCAGGTAGAGCCTAAAATCATCAGTGTTCTTCCTCATTCCCCCATACACACACACACACACACACACACACACACACACACACACACACACAGAGTGGCTCTTGTTTTCCCACAAATCCCCCGGTTTGTTCTTTGCTGCTCTTCCTGCCCCAGTCATGGTTTTTTATAAGATTATGCCACCCCCCTTTCCACCTCTTGCTCATTTATGATAATCAAATCACCAAGTTGTTGCAATTGAAAAGCATGTGGAAAATATACTGCTCTGCGACTTCATTCAGAGTGTAAAGACTCATTCTCCTGCAGAAGAAATGGTTGAGGGACCCTCAGAACAGGGAGTGCTGGGGTGGGGAGGCTTAGAACAGGGGATGTCAGAGCTGGGAGGGAGCTTAGAACAGGGGATGTCAGGGCTGGGAGGGAGCTTAGAACACGGGGTGTCAGAGCTGGGAGGGAGCTTAGAACAGGGGGTGTCAGAGCTGGGAAGGAGCTTAGAACAGGGGATGTCAGAGCTGGGAGGGAGCTTAGAACAGGGGATGTCAGAGCTGGGAAGGAGCTTAGAACAGGGGGTGTCAGAGCTGGGAAGGAGCTTAGAACAGGGGATGTCAGAGCTGGGAAGGAGCTTAGAACAGGGGATGTCAGAGCTGGGAAGGAGCTTAGAACAGGGGATGTCAGGGCTGGGAGGAGCCTGAGAAAAGGGGATGTCAGAGCTGGGAGGGGTATTTGGATATGCTCTAGTCCAAAGCTTCTTAAATTGATTTGAAACCCCATATGGGGGTCATGTTACTGAATGTGGAGGCTACAAAATTACAGTTTACTATCTGTAAATGTTTGATTTGCATGCCTACTTTATATTCTTATATACCCAGAGTTGTGTAAAAATTTCTCAGTGAAAAGAGGTCACAAGTGGAAAAAGTTTAAGAAGTCCTGATCTATTACACACATATATTGTATCTAGGTTATACTGTAGCACATGTAAAATGTATGGGATTGCCTGTCATCTAGGGGAGGGAGTAGAGGGAGGGAGGGGAAAATTTGGAAAAACGAATATAAGGGATAATGTTATTTTTTTAAAAATTACTCATGCATATGTACTGTCAAAAAAATTATAATTATAAAAATTAAAAAAAAAAAAGAAGAAGAAGAAGAAGCCCTGATCTAGTTCAACCACCTTGTCATAGAGGAAGAAATTAAAGTTTAAAAAATGGAAGGCTCTTGTTGGCACTTATTCAGGGGTTAAAAGGCAAAGACAAGATTCCAAATTAGCTGGCCTGACTGTTAGACATGCTGCCTCTCCATGTGAGGGTCTCAGTTTCCCCATCTGTAAAATGAGTGGGCAGCTCAGCTGAGTTCTCAGATCCCACCCAGCCCTGACATCCCATGGTTCACCTGTAAAGGTGGTGACAGACTCCACCTAGGTGCCTGAACTACAGCCACGCAAGCACAGCTGGCTTGCCCAATCCCGTGGAGCTCACACCCAGTCTCTTTGGGCTCCTTGCTTCCAAGCTTTAACACAAAACAGGTTTGAGCAAGAGGAGGATTGAGTGGGTGAGGAAATGGTCTCAGGAGACTAAACATGGATCCTCTCCCTGCTAGAATTACTGAGAGCACTCCTCAGTCATAATACCAATGATGGTCCATCACAGATCCTATAAACCAGCCTTTTAACAAAGGTCCTCCAACTCCCCTCCACCCCCCAGGCAATTGGGGTAAAGTGACTTGCCCAAGATCACACATCTAGGAAGTGTTAAGCGTCTGAAGTCATATTTGAACTCAGGCCCTCCTGACTTTAGAACTGGTGCTCTATCCACTGAGCCATCTAGCTGCCCCCAGTCCTCCAACTTTTTGATCTCAGGGCTCCTTTACATACTTGTGTTGAAGACCCTAAAGAGCTTCTGTTGACATATGTAAAATCTGTCAATATTTACCATGCCAGAAATTATTATTATTATATATTATTATGAAAATAATTTTGATCTCTTAGACCCCTCGCTTTCAGGACCCTCAGGGACTCCCTGACACCATCCTCTGAGAAGGTTATTCTAATGAATAAGTTAAAAGCTAGTTCTTTCTTTTCTTTGTAAGGTTCAGAGAGAAACTATATTATCTCTCAAAGGATGACCTCCAAGTTGCAAGTGACCCATCCTTTGAAGTGGCTCCCTTCCCCCTCTCCCAGAGATATTGAGTTCTTGCTTAGGAATATATCTCCACTGGCATGGCTGTCCTAAACACAGAGAGAACCTAGAGTGCCCTTTGTTAGGGGTGTAGCCCCCTGCTCTTTGGGGACAAAGCTGCAGCAGAAAGGACTGCTCAAAATTATCTCTGCTCTGCCCAAGAGATGCTGAGACCAAACATTGTGTACCCTTTGATCCAGCAATACCAATCCCAGGTCTGTATCCTAAAGAGATCATTAAAAGGGGGGAAAGATCAACAGGGACAAAAACATTTATAGCAGCTCTTTTTGTGGGGGCTTAGAATTGGGAATTATGGGGATGTCCCTCATTTGGGGAATGGCTGTCCTCAGACACTTAACACTTTCTAGCTGTGTGACCTTGGGCAAGTCACTTAACCCCAAATGCCTCAGGGGAGAAAGAGAGAGAGAGAGAGAGAGAGAGAGAGAGAGAGAGAGAGAGAGAGAGAGAGAGAGAGAGAGAGAAATTGAAAATTGTTTTTGGTTTTTTTTTTTAAGAAAAGATGACAAAAACATCTTAAAAGATTGTAAACTTCCTTGAGGACAAGAACCATACCTTCCATTTCTTTGTAGCCCCCACAGCCTTGCAGATAGCAAATATTCAGGAAATAGATATTAATTTGATTTATTTTCCACAAATATTTTTTTCATAATATTCTAGTAGGAGCTAGTATTTACTATGGGGTCATAGGGGGAACTTAGAGGCCGTTGAGTTGAATCTCCTTATTTTATCGCTACAAATGCAATAATCATCATCAAGTGTTTATCGCAGCGCCTAGTGTGTAGTAAACATGGTGTAGATGTTAGCTATTATTATTATTACAAATGAGGAAACTGAGGCAGAGGGAAGTTGTAACTGGCCAAAGCTCATCCAGTTAAGTAAGTGTCTGAGGTAAGATTTGAATTCAGGTCTAGGTTCCTGGCTCCAAGTCCAATACACTCTTCAGAGATCCACTTAGCTGCAGTTGGGCCAGTGGAGAAGACCAGCCTGGAGCTAAAAGTAGCCGGTGGCTGATAGAATTATAATAGAATCTGGTCAGACATGAGAAAAGGTAAAGCCTGAGAGAATCTCCCTCCAGGTCAGCTGTAGTCTGGTGATAGACCAGCGCCATTTATGTTCCTAATATTGAGCTAGTGATGATAGCCAGTGATAGTGATGAGGCAGAGGTTGGAGGGAGACATAATTTGACCAAAGACCTGTGAGAGAAGGAGGAGGGAGCAAAAAGCTGCAGATGGACATTGTTTTCGAGCGGTCATATTTCTCTAACATACATTTATGTGAACTAGGAAATTCAGAAATAGAAATAAATGGAGCAATTTTGTTAAAGTTAATGTGCTTTAAAAAAAACAACAACAACATGGTTTTGTGGAGTTTTTTGGGTTTTATTTGTATATTGGAATCTGTTTGTTGATTATTAAGATTTTTTTTAAGGGAGCAATTGCCAACTTGTGATTGATTTCTAGTGACAGGGGCTGCCGCCAAGATGAGCGATCGGCTGGAACTCAAATCCTGGAAGTCTTGTCTCTTTGCTAGCCTGTTCTCAGCCTTCTGGCTTTTTTTTGCCCTGAGTCTGGGATTTGGGGGAAGCTTTGAAGATTTCTCCCCAAGGAACAGGTGACATGAGAGAAGAAGGCAGGGCAGTCACCCAGGGTGATGAATGGAATGGTTGGGGAAATAGCATCTTTGTACCCAAGCCTGCTTTGGGGGTACCACTCTCATTCCTCTGCAAAGAAGCAGGTAGGCCAGAGAGAGGCCTGTGGGAACTGAGTGTGGATCACAATATAACAATCTTACTCTTTTTCTTGTTGTTTGCTTGCATTTTGTTTTCTTACTCAATTTTCTTTCCTTTTTGATCGGATTTTTCTTGTGCAGCAAGTGAATTGTCTAAATGTGTTTACATATATTGGATCTAACATATATTTTAACATATTTAACATGTATCTGATTACCTGCCATTTAGGGGAGAGAGTGGTGGGAAGGAGGGGAAAATTTGGAACACAAGGCTATGCAAGGGTCAATGTTGAAAAATTAGCCATGCATCTGTTTTGAAAATAAAAAGCTTTAAAAAAGAAAAGAAAAGGAAAAAAAAAGTGAGTGGAGAAATTGAGATCTTAACAGGAGTGTCTGCAGCCACTGTGGAAGATGAGATTTCAGAACTTTCAGGGTGATGTAGTGGATAGAATCTGAATTTTAATTCTTCCTCAGATGCTTAATAGCTGTGTGACCCTGGACACTCACTTAACCATCAGGAGGCAACATGAATTCCTAGTGCACCCCACATTCAGCCCAATACAGGCACACGGGCTTTATTTACCAAAGGGCAAAGGACAAGAACCATCCCCTCCTAAACAAATGAGGATCACAGCTTTTCCTTCCTTTTTCTCCCCTCTCCCACAGCTTTGGTTCCCAAGGATAAATGACCTCTACCTGCCACTTCCAGAGACCTTAGGGCCTCCCACTAGACTGGAGCTGACTCCTTTGCACAAGAGTTTTGTTAGCTTCACGCTGGGAGGTTGATGGGTTCTGTGGATCTTTTCCCTCCTCACATATCTCAAAGATGGCAGCAGCGTCCTTCACCTTCTGGCCCTGAGCACTGGGTGGGGACTTACAGGTGGCCTCCCCAGGCAAGTTCTGGCCAGCTAGCCACCTGAGAAGAGAGGGGAGGTTGGAAGGACTTGAAAAATAGATGACAATGGATCTGGGCTTCTTCTCTTGGGAAAGAGGAAGGGCTCTTGAGAGCTGAGTATAAGGAATGGGGAAAAGGTGGCTATAGGGACCCCCTGACTGAAGCCTAAAGCTCCAATGGGGAGAGATCACCCTTGGGGATATACCCGAAGAGACCTTGGGGCACCGACTTGGGCACAGAGGTTCTCAGAAACCTTTTGCCTTCCTCCAAGCTGTCCTCCCAAGAGACTGGGTTTGGGCAAAGCAGAGGCAGATAATGCGGTCCCCACAGGCAAGTGGAGGGGGGTAGACCAGGGCCCTCCTAGGGAGATCATCTTCCTTAGAACAGAAGCAAGAGCCCAGAAGGATTGATCTGGGTGAGGTCCTTTCCCCACTGCCATGCAGAGGGGCTGGGGAGGGCATACTCACCTGTGGAGTGGGAACAATTGGCAGTCACAGCGTAAAGGGTTCTCCCTGAGATTGATGACCTCCAGTTGGCTAAAGCCATCCATGGCTGGCAGCGTCTGCAGCTGATTCTTCTCCAGGTACAGGCTCCTGAGCCCAGGCTCCAGGCCAGCAAATGCCCCAGGAGAAATCTGGAGAGAAAGGTGACAAGGATGGTTAAGGATTGGGGTGAAAGTGGGGGGAGTCTGCAGCCTCAAGTGGCAAGATGAGTGCTGCCCCTTTCCTTTGGGGCTCAGGAGTGTCTAATAACTCGTATTTAGAATGGAGAATGTCTGATTTGGGACTTAGAATATTGGTTATTAAAGCTCAAGGACAGGCTTAGAATAGAGAATACTAGAGTGGGGGGGCTGAGACTATTTAGTAAATTGTATCTAGTACAATTTCCCTTTTTTGGTTTTTTTCAGGAGGTAATTAGGGTTGAATGACTTGCCCAGAATCATAGAGATTGTGTCTGAGTTTGGATTTGAACTCAGGTCCTCCTGACTCTATCCACTGCGCCATCTAGTCACCCCCATCTTCCTTTTTTAAACAGGCAACGAAGCTTAATTCGTGGAAGAACTGGAACTGGAGCTGAGGTTCGGGTTGCTAATTCCTTCCTAATGCTCCCTCCCACTACCCCATGATGCCCACCTTCCCTTCTTTGGACCAGAGACCTTGCCCTGCAGCTCTGCTGCCTCTCGTTTCCCAGAGTTCCCACCCTGGGACCTCATTCTTCAGACTGGGTACTGTTTCCCTCATACCCTGCCCCTGATTATCTCCAACAGACACTAGCTGTGTTGCAGTCCCCAGGCACCTAGACCCAGCCCCTCACACTCCTGCCCTCATCCCTCTAGTCCTAGAACCATGATTAAACCATGGGGTCACTGCTCCTATGTGGAGTCAGTGACTCTGCTCCCATGTGGCTCCCTTGTCATCCCAGATCCAGAGAGTCCCTTCCTGGGACTCCATCCTCCAAGATGTGTCGTCTCCCCAGTTAGGACCCAACTGGTACCTGGCACCCATTGGCGCTTAATAAATGTTCTTCCTAGCACCTTAAGTGCTTAATAAATGCTCTTTCATTCATTCTTTCCTTCTCTCTGTCCCTAAACCCCTTCGTGCTTCCTTCTGGGAAGCTCTTGGTCCTCTCCCTCTGCCCCTTCCTCACCTGCTGGAGCCCGGTGTTATTGAGATAGAGGTGCTGTAAGGATTTGGCCACCGGAACGAAGGCCCTTTCTGGCAGGCCCCCCAGAGGGTTGCCTGACAGCTCCAGCTCCCGGAGGGCAGGCAGCCCCTCCAAAGCTCCCGTTGGCACGGCGGGCAACTGATTGCCACCCATGTAAAGTCCCTCCAGGTTCGGAAGAGGCCCAGGGGAGACCCGCGAGACGTTGTTGGCGGTCACGTGGAGCCAGCGCAGACTCGGTCCGGCGGCGAGATCGCGGAGGGCCAGATGCTGGAGGGCGTTGTACTCCAGGTGAAGGCCCACCAGCATGGGCAGAGCCCACAGCACGTCCCTGGGCACGTGAGTGAAGCGGTTGCGATCCAAGTACAGGAAGCGCAGGCGGGGGGCGCCGCGCACGGCGGCGGCGCCCAGCTCCGAGAGCCGGTTGTCCGAGAGGTAGAGGTAGGCCAGTTGGCCCAGCCCGCCCAAGGCCCCCGGTGCCAGCTGGGAGATCCTGCCGTGCTGCAGGTGCAGGGACACCAGGCGGCCCAGCCCCGGGAAGGAGCCTCGGGGCACGGAGGTAAAGCTGTTCCAGTTCAGGTCCAGGAGCCTGGTGCTGTTGGGGAACCCGGAGGGGATGAGCCATAAGCCCCGGTTCTCACAGCTGCTGTGGTTGGAAAAGGAAGAGCAGGTGCAAGCCGGCGGGCAAGGCTTGGCGGCCGCGTCCTCCTCGGGCGCCCCAGCGGGCTCCTGCTGCTCTCGCCCGCCGCCGGGTCTCCGACACAGCAAATCCTCCTCCCGCAGGGACTCCAGAGCTTCTCCTCTCAGGAGCGCGGGCTCTTTGCAGCGCCCGTCCATCATCACCCAGTTCCTGACGGCCCAGTCGCGCAGGGGGCGCGCGGCGCAGTCGCAGCGCAACGGGTTCCCGCTCAGGTTGAGCTTATGGAGCCGGCCCAGACCCCGCAACGACGGCAGCGTCCTCAGCTGGTTGTCCCGGAGGTCCACGGTGTAGAGCTGGGGGCAGCGGGAGAAGGCGTCCGCGTCCACGGTCTGGAGAGAGGCCCCGTCCAGGGCCAGGTAGCGCAGCTCGGGCAGCGCCAGCCCTTCCTCCCTCCCCAGGCGGCCGAGCGGGTTGTGGCCCAGGTCAAGGTGGGCCAGGCCGCGCAGGTGCGCCAGGGCTTCCCAGGGGAGGGCCCGCAGCTCGTTGTGGTCCAGGCTGAGGCGGCGAAGGCCCGGCAGCCCGGCCAGGGACTCTGGCGCCAGGCGGTCCAGGGCATTGTGGGAGAGCCGGAGCCACCAGGCACTGAGCAGCCCCTGGAAGGCCACGTCGGGCACGGAGTCCAAGGAGTTGTGAGCCAGGTTGAGCAGGTTGAGGTAGGGCAGCCCTCTGAAGGTCCCCGGCTGGATCTCTTTCAGTTGGTTGTGCTCCAGCACCAGGTGCCTGAGCAGGAGCAGCCCATCCAGCGCCCCTCTGTGCAGGACCGAGATGTTGTTGGAGGCCAGGTTGAGGTGGGACAGGTAGAGCAGGCCTCGGAAGCTCCCTTTCTGCAGCGTCTTTAACTGACAGTTCTGCAAGTCCAGATGGGTCAGGTAGGGGAAGGGCTGGAAGACCCGGGGAGGAATCATCTTTAAAACGTTCCCTTGGAGATCAAGCTTCCGAGTCATCTGTAAGGGAGAAGAGAAGAGAAGCAGGCTTTATGGTGAGACTTCCATGTGTCCCTAAGAGAAACAGGAGTCTGACTTCATATTTGTAAAGGGTTTTCTATTTCTGGGCTTCTCGGGCCAATAGAGAAGGAGAAGGGAAGGAAGATAATCCGGAAATGAAACTTAAATGAAATGGAGAAAAAAGTGTGTTCCCAATGCCTGGGCTTCTCAGTGAATAGGGAAGGAGAAGGGATGGAAGATAATCTGGAAATGAAACTTAAATTAAATGGAGGTGCCCACTATCACCATTACTATTCAATATAGTACTAGAAACTCTAGCCTCAGCAATAAGAGCCGAGAAAGAGATTCAAGGAATTAGAGTAGGAAATGAAGAAATCAAATTATCACTTTTCGCAGATGACATGATGGTATACTTAGAGAACCCCAAAGACTCTGCTAAAAAGCTATTAGAAATAATTCAGAATTTTAGCAAAGTGGCAGGATACAAAATAAATCCACATAAATCCTCAGGATTTTTATACATTACCAACACAATCCAACAGCAAGAGATACAAAGAGAAATTCCATTCAAAATAACAGTCGATAGTATAAAATATTTGGGAATATATCTACCAAAGGAGAGTCAGGAATTATATGAGCAAAATTACAAAACACATCCCACAAAAATAAAGTCAGATTTAAATAATTGGAAAGACATTGAGTGCTCTTGGATAGGCCGAGCGAATATAATAAAGATGACAATGCTCCCCAAACTAATCTATTTATTTAGTGCTATACCAATCAGACTCCCAAGAAACTATTTTAATGACCTAGAAAAAATAACAACAAAATTCATATGGAAGAATAAAAGGTCGAGAATTGCAAGGGAACTAATGAAAAAAAAGTCAGAGGAAGGTGGTCTAAGTGTAACTGATGTAAATTAAATGGAGGAAAAAGGGTGCCCCCAATGCCTATGCTTCTCAGCAAATAGAGAAGAGGAAGGGAAGGAAGATAATATGAAAATGAAATTTAAATTAAATGGGGGGAAAAAGTATAACCCCAATGCCTGGCACAGAGTAAGTGCTTAATACATTTAATTAATTTAGTTTATATGTTATTATTATATTATGTATATGATATTTATATTATTATATATTACATATAACATATATAATAATATAATATATAATGTAATTGTATATAATATAATATACATGGTATTTAATAATATAATATATAATATATATAATATATAAATTAAATAATTTACTTAATACATTAATACAGTTGCATGAAAAATAAAATTTAAAAATCCATAAAAAGGAGGGATAGTGATCTGTATATGGCAGGAATGGAGGGCAAAAGCTTACCATTTCCACCTTCCATATTTTTGCTAAGTGACACCTTGAGGCCTGTTGAAGCTAGAGTAACTTTCATAACATTGGCACTAGCTGCCAAGAGCATGATGGGAATGGGCAGAAATTACTTCACCTCAATCTATTTATCAGAGGAACTGAGGGTGGCTTTCTGGAGCAAGTGCAGTTGGGGAAAAAAGAGTAATGATTTGAGGGACCCTTTTAAGTGTCAACCGGGCGAGGCTGCAGGACTGACAAACAAAGGAGCTAAAAGTGTATTGATTGCCTCCGGTTTTATATACATATATATATATTGTATATATATATATATAAAATATATTTGTATTATATATATAAATATATATATAAGTATATATATATATGTATTATATATATATATAAGTATATATATATATAAAATATATTGTATATATATATATATAAAACCGGAGCCAATATATATATTGGGGGGGGGGGGAGCTGAGGCAATCAGGGTTAAGTGACTTGCCCAGGGTCACACAGCTAGGAAGTGTTAAGTGTCTAAGACCAGATTTGAACTCGGGTCCTCCTGACTTCAGGGCTAGTGCTCTATCTACTCCACCACCTAGCTGCCCTAGTTATATTGACTGAGCAGACTCACAAAAGAACAGTAATACTCCCTTTGAGGAAAAAGTTGCCCCAGCACCAGAAGACATTATATAGACAGATGTCCATAAGCTCTAAGGAGAAGCAATTAGGAGCAGATTCAGCAGCAAAAAATTTTGTGAGCTATAGGGGTGGGGTAGAGCAGTGTGAGAACTGAGAAAGGTGTAGCCCTAGAAGCATGAGTTGTCTAGCCTGAGATTCTGAGAGAGATTGAGCATCTCCTTGTATAAAGGAATTTCCTTTTGTTATTTATTTTGCTACTCTATCCTGTTTAAAAGCTTTGCTATTTTGATTTGGAGTTCCTAGTTTTGAATTATAATTCAAATAATATGGAACTCTAGTTCTGTAGTGTAAACCATGGTAGAAATTGCATGAATGTTACTCTTCCTGTAAACGGTCCCAAAGTTATATAGGACCTATATACATTTCACTAATCAATGCATACCATAACCCATATCCCCATTCTATACAATATTTGTGGATATCTTCTCTTTCATAGTAATAACAGTAATAAGAACTCCCACTTCTTTGTCAAGTACTGCCCTCACAAAAGTCCTGTAAAACAAGAAGTGATTTTTTTTAAAATTCAGACTCATGATTTGATTGGGAAAGAGAACTTTTGGCGTGGGACTTCCCTCCACTTAATTGTCCATAAATTATAGTCTCAGGGAGTTCTCCAACATATTGGAAGGTTATGTAATAATTACATAATAACAATAATGATAATGATAATAATAGCTAATACTAATACATGTTTGACTCATACATGCTTACAATTATTAATCCTTATAACAACATTGGGGAGCAGTTGCTATTATTTCCATTTTACAGATGAGCAAACTGAGGCAAACAGAGGTTAACTGACCTATCCAGAGTCATATAGTTAGTGTCTAGTCCTGGATTTGAATTGGGGTCTTTCTGCTTCCAAGGCTGGCTTTCTTGTCACTATGTTACATTCCTTCTCTAGAAAGTGTAGTTTCCCCAGATTTACATATAAAGAAATCCCAGAGAAGTGAGTGGTAGTTCAACAGGTTTTTTTTTTTTTTTTTTTTTATATATATATATATATTTTATAATATTATCCCTTGTATTCATTTTTCCAATTTACCCCCCCTCCCTCTATTCCCTCCCCCCGACGACAGGCAATACCATACATTTTACATGTGTTACAATATAGTCTAGGTACAATACATGTGTGCGAATATCATTTTCTTGTTGCACAATAAACATTAGAATCCGAAGGTACATGCAACCTGGGCAGACAGATATTAGTGCTAACAATTTTCATTCCTCTCCCAGTGTTTCTTCTCTGGGTGCAGCTACCTCTGTCCATCATTGATCAACTGGAAGTGAGTTCAACAGGTTTTAAATCCAGATCTCCTGACTCCAGGTTCAACATTAGAAGTTTACAAATGACCTTCCCTAGATGAGTACCATTAAGAGAAAAGTTGTGGGGAAAAAAAATAAATTTAAAAATCAAAAGAAAGACAGAAAGATTTAAAAAGAAACAGAGAATGGTTGCCAGATCCTGTATACATGCTGGTTATTTCTTCATTCGTCCATCTGCTTATTTAACAAACATTTCCTACTAGAGAGGTAATAAGAGGGAGGTCAAAGACCCACCACTGGACTTCTCAGTGTCCCAGGAAACTCTCCAGGAGTGGAACTGAAGACTTCCAGCTCTCCAGCAGCTCAAGGATTTGCCCCATGAATTGGAAATTCCTTATGCTGATGAAATCACTGGTCTATAAGAAAAATCATTCACGCCAAGTTTACACAGAACTCGGGGCAAATGGCTGAGGAATACGTGGTTCAGATGTAACACTGTCCTTACGTCCCCTCGTCTCCCTCCATTTCTAGCACTGTAGCTTCACCTAGTTGGAGTCAGGGGCTCTGAAAAGCCTAACAAGAACTAGGATACATGAATAATAACAATAATATACAATATTATGTTTTAAAGAGGCAGCTAGTTGTTTAGTGAATAGAGCCCTGGGGTCAGGAGGGCCTGAGTTCAAATCTGACCTCAGACACAACACTTCCTAGCCAAAAAAAAAAAAAAAAAAAAATATATATATATATATATATATATATATATATATATATATATATATATATGTTTTAAGATACTATGTGATTGTATAAGACTGCCTGCTATCTAGGAGAAGGGGTGGAGGGAAAGAAGGGAAAAATCGGAACAGAAGTGAGGGCAAGGAATAACGTAAGAAATTACCCATGCATATGTACTGTCAAAAAAAGGTATAATTATAAAATAAATAATAATAATAATAATAAAATAATACTAAAATAAATAAATAAAAAGGTACTATGTGATAAGTATATGTGAAAGAATTCCATGAGGTCCAAAGGAATTGACAACAAGGGGTAATCAAGGAAAGCTTCATGTGAGAGGCAACACTTGATTAGAGCCCTGAAGTCAGGAGGATGTGAGTTCAAATCTAGCCTCAGACACTTATACTTCTTAGCTGTGTGACCCTGGGCAAGTCACTTAACCCCAATTGTCTCAGCAAATATATATGTGTGTGTGTGTGTGTGTGTGTGTGTGTGTGTGTGTGTGTGTGTGTGTGTGTTTTAAGATACTATGTGATAAGTATATGTGAAAGAATTCCATGAGGTCCAAGGGAATTGACAACAAGGGGTAATCAGGGAAAGCTTCATGTAAGAGGCAACACTTGACTGTGCCTTAGGAGACATTTAGGATTTCAACCAGGAGGTAGCCTGATGTAGTTTAAAAAAAAAAATTTAGGCTCTCCCAGTCTCCAAAGCACCCCAGCTATCCAGCTAAGTCATAATGAAATCTGATTAAGGAAAGATATAAGTCCAGAAAGAGGAATCCTTGGTGAAGGCTAAGAGCAAGGATTTCATTCATTTACTTACTCATTCATTCATTCATTCGTCTGACCAACATTAAGCGAGGCACTGTACAAGGGGCTAGGGAGACAGAACCCAAAATAAAATAGTCCTTCCCTACAAGGGGCTTACATTGGCAGATCCAATGTATAGGTAGAAAAACACAAAAAATACAAAGAAATTTCAAGGGAGGCAATAAAGACTGGGGGAATCAGGAGGCCCTCATGGAGGAGGAGGCCCTTCTGTGAGCGCGTGGACTTGCTGCTTAGGTGAATGAGGAAGATTTACCCCAACCCATGCCCAAGCTTTGGGGGTGGTGGTCAGTGTGCCAGCATCTCTGCTCCTTCCCAAGCCCTGATGCCCTGAGCTAGAATTCCAACCACCAGTGTAGCTGGTTGTAGTGGTCAGACCCTGACTGGAGGTGTTCCAACTTACCTCAGGGATGGAGGTTGGCACTTTGGTGAGGTTCTGGTTCTGGCACAAGACGGATCTCTTGCTGTTATCACAGGTACAGATTTGGGGGCAGTGGAAAAGTGAGGAAAGCTTCTCAGAGGACGCCTGGAGCGGTCCCATCAGAAGCAAGAGGCTCAGGTAGTTCCACATCTTCGGGCATCACTATGGCAAGGGAAAACAGAAGATTTATTAGAACCAGAGGGGAAAATAAACATAGAAAACAATGCAATAATAATGTCCCCAAAGGAAAGGTCCTAAGAATGCTGCAGTCAAAATCTAAAGCTCCCATGTCACAGAAAAATGTAGAACACACATTCAGGAACAGTCGGGATCCTGCATGTCTGTGAATAAGAGATTTGGGATGCAATATACTCCAAAGCAAAAGATTTAGGCTTACTCCCAACAATATCCAAAGCTTAGCATAATCCTACAGGAGGAAAATGGATTTTGAATGAAATAAAGGACTTTCAAGCAGTTCTGACAAAAAAGTCAGAGCCAAATAGGAACTTTTGCAAACACGAGCGACCAAAGAAAGCCAGAAAGTTAAGTCATTTAAGCAGCCAGAAATAGTGGTTCTTGCCTGTCATCCCTGAGAAGCTGCTGGAGAATCTTTGGAGTTCTAAGCCAATTGGGAGTTCACACCAAGTCTAGCACTACTAGGGTGAGTGGATAACTAAGGAGAAGTGAATTGGAAGAGGTTAAAACTTCCAGTTCAATCAGTCCTGAGATCAGGTTTATGAGTTGCTCTTATTGTACTTCTAGCTTGGGCAAGACAGAACCAGTCTCCCCCAAAAAGAATTAATTTATTTGAGTATTTAGAAAAAGGTATATGATGATGGAGTGCTAACATTCTAATAGGAGGGGAAAAAAAACCAAGTGATCCTTTGGCACCTGAATGTTTTCAAAGGATATTGAGGGAAATATCAAATTTAAATAAGAAATATTAATTACAATTAATAAGAAAAATTCAGCTTACAAGTTGCACAATAAAGGCAACTTTCTAGCTTGGGCAACACAGAACCAGTCTTCAAAGAAAAATTAATTTGAGTATTTAGAAGAAGGTATATGATGATGGAGTGCTATAATTCTAATAGGAGGGGAAAAAAAGTGATCCTTTGGCACCTGAAAGTTTTCAAAGGATATTGAGAGAAATAAAAAAATATATCAAATTTAAATAAGGAATATTAATTACAATTAATAAGAAAAATTAGGCTTATGAGTTGCCCTTTTTGTGCTTCTGGCTTGAGCAAGACAGAACCAATCTCCAAAAATAATAATTTACTTGAATATTTAGAGGAAGGAGTGCTAACATTCTAATAGGGAAGAAAAACAACAACAACAAAAAAAAACAAGTGGCCTTTTGGCACCTGAATGTTTTCAAAGGATATTGAGGGAAATAAGAAATATTCATTACAATTAATAAGAAAATTAAATAAGAAAAACAAAGGACTTGGGGATAAATTAGTTCTGTTTTGATGGAATAGAGATGGCAGAGAAAAGAGAATGTGAAAGGAGAAACATATTAGTATAGAAAGGAGGAAGAAGGGAGTGGATGAGATATATAATGGATGATGAAAGGGTGGAGGGATTCAGCATCTAAGGATGAACCTTACTCTTACCTCAAATAAGAAAGGAGAGTTGAACACACACACACACACACGCAGACGCAGACGCACAAAGGGTTTAGTAGAAATATACTAACTCTATCAGAAGAGGGGGAAAAACAAAGATGGGGAAAATTAAGAGTGAGGTTAATGTTGGAAGAGTCATGAGCAAACAAGCCCAGCATCCTGATCCTGAGGTGCAGAGAAAAAGGAGAAGGGAAGCAAAGTAAAGAACTAGAATCTAAGGGGAGGAATTAGATCACCTCTTTGATGATTGAGGAATAGCTGGACGAATTTGGTTTATGATTGGAATAGAATATTATTGCACCCTAAGGAATGACAAAAGACAATTTCAGTGAGTCCTGAGTTGTATGAACTGATGCAAAGTGAATTAAAAAGAACAAGAGAACAATGTATCCAAGGACAACAATGATGTACGGAAAAATAACTTTCAGAGACTCAAGGACTCTGATTTAATGTTTGTTTTTGTGTTTCCAGAAGACTGGTGATGAAACATGCTATTCATCTCTTGACAGAGAGGAGATGGAAAGGAAATGCAGAAAAAGACATTTTTTGACATGGCTAGGACAAGGCTACTGTGTGGATTTATTTTGTTTGACTATGCATAAACACTTTTTAATGGGGAGAGGATTGAGGCTCTTTTTTGGGGGGTGTTTAAGTTCAGAATAAAAATAAAATTAAAATAAGAAGTTTTGCCAGAACCAATATAATTTTAAGAACATTGAGGGCACAATTTGGGGAGGGGAGGAGGAAGAAGCGGAAGTTATTAGATGATTAGGGGGAAAACATGTATGGCGTTATTACTGAAAAAAAAAAAAAGATAATTATAAAGTTGCTCAATAATTCTTGACCCACATGCCGGTTTTCTCATCTCTATCAAATCTTTGTGAGAATAAATGCATACATATTAATGACAATATGAGAAAGGAAAGGATGAGGTTTTCTAAGTGATATTGGACAACAGCATGTTTTTACTAAATGATACAGAGTGCAAGAACCCTCTGGGGCACAAAGAAAGCAATTCAGTAGAACAAAAGTCAGTATTCTCCAGCAAAATCTGTTAAGACTTTTAGGTGCTTCTCAAGAGATGGAGAATGGGAGAATTTGCACCTCTCATTCTAGATTTCAGGAGAAACAAAGGAAACAGGCTCACCAAGCACCTGGCCTATCCCATGAGGGATGCCCAGCACAGAACTGAAAGACCAAAGGTAGTCCCTTTACATGTTGGGTTGACTTTATTAAGATTCTGAATATGACACAGCTTCCCGTGTTACTCAAATGGAGTGCTCTCTAGCCAATTGGAGGAAAATTAAATGGATGACGAAGACATATTGTCCATAACAGATCTCTTGGGAGATCCTCAAAACTGAAACGTTCTTCCTCTTTAGCAGGACTAGCAGAGTCCTTGATTTCCTTCCATCTTTACCTCAAATACTACTCTCTACAATAGACCTTTCTCAGAGCAGCCCCAAACTTCTTCTCTAAGGTCCCATCCCGTCTACTCTATAAGTGTCTTATGTACCCACTTTGTGGAAAAAGTGGAATATTACTGGATTCTAAGAATAAGAGGCCCAGAGGGGCCAGTTAAGTAGTGTTATGGATAAAGATATCAGGAGGATCCGAGTTCAGATAGAGCTTCAGACATTTAACACCTATCAGCTCTGAGACCCTATGGGGTGACTAATCAGAATAAATCCTTCATTTTCAGAGGAGGAAACTGAGGCTTAAGTGCCGATGTGGATCACCCAGGTAGACAGAGACTCCCGAATGACAGGGCTTCTGACTTCCATCCCACACACTTTTCTCAGTGACTTTTTATTACAACTGGCTTCAAACTCTTAACTATCCCTTACTGCTTTGTTTTTTTTTTTTTTCTCCTTTATCTCCTTTTGTTCTTGTTTAGACATTGGCCCACTTACCCTCCAAGTGGCAAGGTCCTAGAGCTAGAAATGGGACTTTTAAGGAGTCTTCCACCAGTTGCTTCATCCTGGAATATAAGCTCCTATAAACCCTCTCTTGGGTTTTAGTCTTTGTATGTCCAGAATGCAACCCATATTGGCGCCTAATAAATGCATATGGAGAGACTCATTAGCAATAAGCCCACACTGGCAGATGAATTCTTTGGCTATGACAATGATTAATTAGGGTGGAGAGAGATGTGAGTTATAATGAATAGGACACTGTGGGGGCAGGAAGGAGACTGAGATCAGGAAGAATAAGACCCTTGGGGTATTAGGTCCCACTCTGGAGCTGGGATTGGGAGATGTAGCGGTAAATAGAGATGATTCTCTCCGACTCCCTCCCCCCTCCAAGGAGCTTTATTTGGGGAGGGGCATGTGGTCCAGGAGCAGCAGAGGAGGAAAAGAGAAAATGTGGCTCTCTTCTGATGGGGATTTCCAACAGCCAGTGAGTCTGTCCATGTCATAACCAAACTGGGCTCTGTCTCCAAGCCACTGGCTTCCCACCCAAGCTGAGAAGGAGCTCCTTACTCCCAACTGAGGCTGGGATGCTGCCTTACTCTAGGTAAGATGGCGGAAGGCAGTCACAGACTATCAGAGACCAACAATGGAGCTCATCTGAGCCAACCCTTTCTGGAAAAAAGAGCTAGAGGGAAAAAGGGACCTAAAGACACTAGTAAGATAGTGATCACAAAGACACCCTTATTCTGCAGAGAAGGAAACTGAGGCAGAGAGAATGAATGGCTTGCCTTTATAAATATATTAATGGGATTACCAACAGGGAAAGAAACAGTGTCCTATAGTGGAAAGAGAGTCTGTCCAAGAGCTTGTGGTCAAATTGCAGCTGTCGTTTCCTACCTGTGACTTTGAGCTCACTTTCTCTATAAAATGGTGGGGGAGGGAGCACTAAAAGATCTTGAAGGCCTCTCCCAGTTTTCCAAGCTTTCTTTAAATCCCAGCTAAAATCTCCCGCCCTCCAGGAAGCTTTCCTCAAGGAAGCTCTCTTAAGTCTGGTATCTTCCCTCTCTAAATCATTTCCCATCTATCCTGTACATAGCTTATTTAGACATGTTTACATAGTGTCTCCCTAGTGGATTGTGGGCTTGAGGGCAGGGATTTTTTTGGCCTTTCTTTGTATCCCTGGGGCCTAGCACAGTGCCTGACCCATAGTAGGAGCTTAATCAATGCTTCCTGAGATGATAAGCCTATGATAGACTTAGCTCAGCAATGCTTGAGCCAAGATAATTCCAATAGACTTAGGATGGAAAATGCCTGATGGAAGGATATTATTTTCACCTTTTTTTGTTTCTTTGGTTTTTTCTTTCTCATTATTTTCCTCTTTTCTTCTGAGTTTTCTTTCACAACATGACTAATATGGAAATATGTTTTTAAATAATAAATTAATTTTTTAAAAATAAATAATTCCCAACTCAAAAAGCCTATGATTTGGGAGAGAGAGAGGAGAAAGGGAGGAAATTGAGACCAAAGGCAAAATTATACCAGCATTGGAAGCTGGCTCTCCTGCCTTCTTTCTTTGGTTTTGGTCTTGGTCTTCCCCAGAGTTTCTCTGTACCCCTTTCCCCCCAAGGGTCCCCCATTTTCAGTAGTCAGAGCCAATGTTTCCAGTCCCCAGGGCCCCAAGTACTCACCCCACACTCTGGGTTCCTGTGCCCTGGTCCTAGTTCAAGGACAGCTCCTGGGGAGCTGGGACCAGGAGAGGGAGGGGTGGGGGGTGTAGTTCCCAGAGCCAGCTGACAGTCTTGATCCTGAGCACACCAGGGCCCCACCAACTGCCCCCGGAGCGGGCAGGGCTCCCCAGGGCAGCCCCACATTCCTGGCCCCACCTAGAAACCGTCTGGCCTTTCCCGGGGTGGAGGAACACCCGTGGGCACATGGGAGCCACCAAAAAGGCATGTGGCAAGATAGTGCTTGAACGTGAGGCCAGGGGTTGCCTGGCTGCAGCAGAAGGGTTGGGGGGAGAGGCTGCCGAGACACCTGGGTCCTCATCGCAGCTCTGAAGGTTTCAGCAATAGCACCCTAGGAGAGCCACTGCCCTCTGAGCGAGCACAAGGCACAGCTTCATGGACCACAGACAAGCTGCAAGGGACCCAGCTCACAACCACAGCGGGGAAATGACTTGTCTGGGGTCACCCACATAATGAGGATCTGCAGTGGGATTTGAACCAGGCTCTTGCTGGCTCCATCCAGTCTCCTTTCCCATTATTCTCCCTGATCTTCTCTACCGACATTTCCCATCCCATCTGTCCCTGGGGCCTGGAACGCTCTCCCTCTTGATTTTCCTTCAAAGCCCAGCCTATCCCAGGCCTAGACTCACTCCCCAGCCTCCCAAGGCTCCCTTTTTTTCTGCTTCCTTATTTACATAACATCTCCGCTATCTGGAGCTCCTTGGGATAGGGGACTAGTTTTGCCTTTCTTTGTATGCTCAAGCCTGGTCTGCAGCAAGTGCTTAATAAATGCTTATTAATTGATTATCCACTGTTCCAAGAGTTCTTCCAAGTTTTTGTGTCATGGTCCCCCTTTGACAATCTGGTGACTGCCTATTATGGCATGCCCTCTCAGAATAATGTCCTGAGTGCTTAAAATAAAATACGTAGAATTACAAAGGAAGCCAGTTACAGTGAAATGCAGCCATCTAGGAGATATAGTGTGTGTATATACATACACACATATTACATACATGTGCACATGCATGTACATGTAGACATAGAGCTAGATAAACAGATAGAGTGATAAAGATATATCAGACAGACAGACAGAGACATACACAGAGACAGACAGACAAAGAGATAGAAAAGAAAGATAGATAAATAGACAAAGACAGAGACAGATAGATAAACAGATAGATAGACAGATAGATAAATAGATGTAGATGAACTAAAGATCTGCATTCAAATCTTGCCTGAAACACTCAGTAGCTCTGTGATTTTGGACAAGCCATTCCATCGTTCTGTGCTTCGGTTTTCTCATCCATAAAATGGGGGTAATTATAGCCTCTATCTCATAGGAGTGTTAAAAGGACAAAATGAGATAATATTTGTAAAGATCTTTGTAAAACTTTAAAAGCTACAGAAGTATTAGTTTGTTTGTTTGTTTGTTAAGCATTCAAACAAGTTGACTGATTCCAGATTAATAAAATCATCTCTTTTGCATCTTACTAATCTTATTTTAGGTTTCTTTCAGTGCAGAAACAGAGCTAGAAGGGGATAGGGAGCCTGAGCTCATCCCTTATTTTATAGGGAAGAGAACTGAGACATATAAGGAATTGAGTTGGGATTTGAACCCAAGTCCATAGGCTCCAAATACAGTGTTTTTTTCCTCTGTAACTATTGCCTTTTCATGATTGAAAAATGACTGAACAATAAATAGCTATAATTTCTTCTGTTTTTTAAAGAGGGAAGAATTTTCCACAAGTGAACTAGAATTAATATTCCATTTTCATCTAGTTTTTTGTTATTTTTTCCTATTTAGGTAACTGACTCATATGTTCATGTATTCACTAATTATTAAGCACTTACTACATGCCAGCCACAGGAAATCAGGTGAGAAGTGATGAGACATTGAAGTAGGGGAGTGGCTATATTGGTGGAAATAATGTTATGGATGCAAGGGATGTTGTAAAGGTAAAAATCTGGCAGCTAATTGGAAGGTAATTGGGGAATCAAACCAAGCTCTCAATTCTGTGTGCCTGGAACCCAACAGGAAAGTCTGGAAGAGGGGCTGGTGAGGAAAGAAGTAGAATCAAGCCCCAAGATTCACCATTGTTTCATCAAGGAACACCTTGGACCAACTTTTCCCTAACTTCACCCTTCCATATGTCACAACTATTTACAAGAAATAAATTATTTTTAAACTATAATTTAGAAATAATTATAAATAATGCAACAGATACATTTGATTCTACAAAAAGAAAAAAAAAAAGTTCTACCTAACAAAAAACAATGCATCTAAAATAAAAAGGAAAGAAACAAGATGGGGAAAATCTTCACCTAAGACACTTGCAGAAAAAGTCTTACTGGCATAATTTTTTTTTTTAATTGTAGTTTTTTTATTTATTTTTAATACACATTACATACACAATTTAAAAGGAAATATTTTAACTTTGTACAAAGAAGAGCCATTCTCCAAAGTGTACCGGAAAGCCATTTTCAAAAGAAGAAACAAAAGCTTTCAACAATCACATGAAACAATTTTCAAAATTTCTGATAGGAAGAGAAATGCACATTAAATTAACTCTGAGATTCCATTGGCCTTCATCAAATTGGTAAAAATAATAAACAATAGCAAAATTCCACACTGAGATTTTATGACTGCTAAAAACCAGAATGCTATTATACTCCTCACTTCTGACTCTCCCTTCTTATCTTCTCTAAGAATTCCAAACTTTCTTCAAAGTACAATGAGCCATCTACTTCCTCCTAGGTGAAATTTTTAATGATACCCTTCCCTTAGGAATTATTATTCTTCCCTCCTAAAAATTGCTTTGTATTCACTTATCTTTGAATGGGTATTATCTTCCCTTTCTCCTCCCTGGCCTGAGTAGAATATAAATCCCTAAGTCAGAAGCAGAACACTTTTGAGGGGACAGGATGAAAGGATAGAGAAAATGAATAAATAGGGGAGAAATCATTGGCAATAGTAATTGTGGGAAGCTAATTTCTCTGATATAGCTTCATTTCTCAAACATAGAGAGAACTGAGTCAAATTTATAAAAATAAGAGCTGTTCTCCAATCGATAAATGACCAAAAGATATGAAGTTTTCAGATAAAGTAATTAAAGCTATCTATAGCCATATGGAAAAAATACTCTCACTGTTGATTGGAAAAATGCAAATTTAAACAATTCTGAGGTACTACCTCGTACCTAGTAGATTGGTTAATAAGACAGAGACGGAAAATGAGAAATGGTAGAAAGGATGTGGAGAAAATGAGACATTAATACACTATTGGAGTTGCAAACTGATTTAATCATTCAATAGAGCAATTTGGAACTATGCTCAAAAGGCTATAAAATCACGCATCCTCTTTAATCTAGAAATACCAGGATTAGGTCTGTATTCCAAAAGAGATTTAAGAAGAAACTATATGTTTAAAAAAAAACATTTAAAGCAGATCTTTTTTGGGGCAAAGAGCTGGAAACTGAGGGGCTGTCCACCAATTAGGGAATGGCTGAACAAATTATGGTATGACATTATGATGGAATACTATTTAAATGATGAGCAGGATGCTCTCTCAGAAAAACCTGCTAAGATTTCCATGAGCATCTGATGCAAAGTACAAAGTAACCGCCATATTGTATGATGATCCTGTGAATGAGGAAGTATGAAGAGGGAGGAAAGGAAAGAATCTGGAGCTCAAAGTTTTAAAAACAAATATCAAAAGTTGTTTTTACATGTAATTGGGAAAAAATAAGATACTAAATAAAAGGGGTAACAAGGTCAACTTCTGTTTCTTTTTGTGTATTTATATCCAAAGTGGCTAATACAATGTTTTGGGAATGTTAGGTTTATTATCCCTCCATATATATATATATATATATATATATATATATATTTGTTTGTTTTTAACAATTTAAAAAAAATTGAGTTCCAAATTCTCCCCTACCCTACTCACTGAAGCAAAAAATATGACATCAGCTATACATGTGACATCATATAAAACATACTCCATATTAGTCATGTTGCAAAAGAAAAATAATGAAAATGAAAAAGTCTGCTTTAATCTGCACTCAGTTCATCAGTTTTCTTTCCATAAGTAGGTAACAGGTGGTGCAGTGGATAGAGCACCAGCCCTGCAGTCAGGAGGACCTGAGTTCAAATCTGTCCTTAGACACTTAACACTTTCCAACAGTGTGACTCTGGCCAAGTCACTTAATCCCAGTTGCCTCAGCAAAAAACAAAAGAAAAGAAAAAAAAATGTTCATCCCCCTTGACCCAGAGCTCCATTGTGTGACACATAACCAGAAGAGGTAAATGACGAAACCCGCCCCCTCCCCCATACACCGTAAAAAACAATAGTTACAACAACATTTTTATAGTAGCAAAGAACTGGAAACAAAATAGCTGCCCATCAGTTGGAGAATGGTGAAACAAATTGTGGTACAACACAGTAACAAGGACAATATGATGATCAACTGCAATGGACTTGGTACTTTTCAACAAGAGCCTGATTCAAGGCAATCCCAATAGACTTGGAATGGAAAGTGACAGAGAATTGTAGACTAAAATGTAGACTAAAGCTATCTCCACCTTTTTGTTGTTGTTGTTGTTTACTTGTGTTTTTTTTTCTTTTTTGATCTGATTTTTCTTGTGCAGCATGACAAATATGGAAATGTGTTTGAAAGAATTGCACTTGTTTAAATTAAATCACATTGCTTGCTGTCTTAAGGGAGAGAAGGGAGGGAAAAAATCGGAGCACAAGGTTTGAAAAGATGATGTTGAAAACTATCTTTGCATGTATTTGGAAAAATAAAATACTAGGAAGAGTTTAAAAAACTGGAACAGCTAGGTGGATAGAGCACCAGCCCTGAAGTCAGGGAGGACCTGGGTTCAAATCTCCTCTCAGACACTTAACATTTCCTGGCTGTGTGACCCTGGGCAAGTCACTTAACCCCAAATGCCTGGGGGGGGGGGGAATTTAAAAGACTTCAGTACAAGAATGAATGAGATGACCTGCCAGCTAGGGGAGAGAGAAAGGAGGGGAAAAATTGGAACAGAAGGTTTTGCAAGGGTCAGTGCTGAAAAATTATCCATGCACATACCTTGTAAATAAAAAGCTATAATAAAAATAAGTTTAAAAAATGAATGAATGAGATGGAATATGAATATGCTATGTTACAATGACTAGGATAAATATGGAAAAGCATGAAAAGATTTAAATGAACTGATGCAAAAAGAAGACAGAACCAGGAAAGTAACAGAAGAGAATGAGCTTTTATTAAGCACCTATTACACATCTGGCACTGTGCCAAGGACTGGGGATGTAAAAGGCAAAAGACAGCCCCCCCCCTCAGAGCACTCACAGTCTAAAGGAAACAATTCGTAGATAATTATTATTTACATACAGGATATGTATGTACATACGGGATAAATTGGAACTAATAGAGGAAAGCCACTAGAGGGAAGGGGGCTGGGGAAAGACTTTGTAGAAGGGGCGATTTTAGCTAGGACTTGAAAGAAATCATAGAAGCCAGGAGATGGAGATGAGGAGGAAATGTATTTCAACATGGCGGGGATGGCCATGAGGCAGGAGATGAGTGTCTTTGCTAGAGTTTATTGAGAAGGTGAAGGGCTAATATGCTCAGACATACATGTTCAGGAAACCACTTTAGGGGTTGAATGGAGGTTGGGTTGGCGTGGGGAGATCCTCGAGGCAGACAGACCCTCCACAGGTTGTAGCAATAACCCAGATGGGAGATGCAAAGGTGAAAGACCCTCCATCACTCAGAAAAGAGAGAAGGGGCCATTCAAAGGGATGTAAAAAAAATAATAATAAAAAAATTAAAAAAAAAAAAAAGAAAGGACAAGAGTTGGCAACTACTTGGATATGGGGAGGGAAAGAGAACAAAGAGATCTGAGAAGGCCCCTCCCCTACTTGTTCAGATGTGGGAAGTGTTCGGCCTTGGCAAAGATGCAGATTGTCAGACTGTTTCAATGTCTTGGTTAGTTTTTCAAAAATTTCCCTTTTTTTTTTTAGTTCTTTGTTACAAAGGATGACTTTCTGAGAGGGGAAGGGGAAGAGAAAATGTTGGGAAATGAAGGGAATATAAAGTTATCAATTAAAATATATTTGTTAAAAGGAAAGGGGAGCTGAGAATTGGTCTGATTTGTGGGGTAATTTTTTAAATCTTTAAACTTAAACACAAAATGAGAAAAGAAAAAACATTGCCACATATACAATAGATCATAAGAAAGATTTCTATTTCAAGAAAAATTATGTAATAAAATTGGTCCAATTTTTAAAAATTCAATCGAACACAATAACAAAAGTTATAAGAAATAGCACTCGTGAGCATATAGGTACCATCATTGGGAGCATGGCCAAGGGCTATTGACAGGGAAAAAAAATTATCTTTACAAAATTATTTCTATCAATCAATCAACAATTAGAAACCGTGTCTACCATGTACCAGGGCACTGCATAAAGCACTGGAAATACAATGAAGGGGCAACTCAGTGGAGTTGTGGATAGAGCCCTGGTCTTGGAATCAAATTCAGACACAGACATTTGACATTTACTAGCTGTATGACTCTGGGCAAATCACTAAACCACTAAGAAAGAAAGGAAGAGAGGAGGGAGAAAAGGGGGGAGAAAGAGAAAGAGAGAGAGACAAGGAGGGAGGAAAGGAGAAAGGGAGAGAGGAAGGGAGGGAGGGAGGGAGGGAGGAAGGAAGGAAGGAAGGAAGGAAGGAAGGAAGGAAGGAAGGAAGGAAGGAAGGAAGGGAGGGAGGGAGGGAGGGAGGGAGGAAGGAAGGAGAGAAGGAAGGAAGGAAGGAGAGAAGGAAGGAAGGAAGGAAGGGAGGGAGGGAGGGAGGGAGGGAGAGAGGAAGGAAGGAAGGAAGGAAGGAAGGAAGGAAGGAAGGAAGGAAGGAAGGAAGGAAGGAAGGAAGGAAGGAAGGAAGGAAGGAAGGAAGGAAGGAAGGAAGGAAGGAAGGAAGGAAGGAAGGGAGGGAGGGAGGGAGGGAGGGAGGGAGGGAGGAAGGAAGGGAGGGAGGGAAGAAGGGAGGGAGGGAGGGAGGGAGGGAGGGAGGGAGGGAGGGAGGAAGGAAGGGAGGGAGGGAGGGAGAGAAAGAGAGAGGGAGAGAGGGAGAGAGGGTGAAAGAGAAAGAAAGAAAAAAAGGAAGAAAGAAGATACAATGAACAAAAAACCTGCTCTGCTCTCAAGAGGTACACAGGAAAGAAATTACATGTGAAATAGGAATGTAATGGAACAGTATCACATTTTAAGAAATAAAGATGAGAGAAGAAAATCAAATTGACAAGACTTAATAACATATTGGCTCTTGTTTATTATTATTATTATTATTGAATCACTTGTATTTTTCAGTGGCAAACAAAATATAATTTACATATTAAAAAATTAAAAGAACAGGAGACTAAAAAGTAAATAGAAAATTATAGGGGAGGAGAGCAGAGCAAAGAGTTTCAAGTTCCAAAGATAAAGTTTATGAGAGGACATAGAGGTCACTGAGGCAATCAATAAGCATTTATTAAGCACATGCTGTGTGCCAATTTCTGAAGATGCAAAGAAAGACAGTGTCTATTCTCAAAAGAATTCACAATATAATGGGGGAGGGAAAGATGGAAACAACTATCAACAAACAAGATAGAGATAGGATAAAAGTGGAGCTAAACAAGAGAGGGAAGGCACCAGTAAGGGATCAGCAAAGGCTCCTCGTAGAAGGGAAGATTTTTTAGCTGAGATTTGAAGGAAATTGGGAGGGGAGATGTGGAGAGTATCTCGGGATGGAGAAATGGAGAAAAGCTTCTGAATGGCCCACATTGGAAGATGAAATGGCAAGGAGCAGCAAGGTCACAGAGTGTATGTATGGGGTTTAGGAGAGGGACAATGAAGTGGAAAGGACTGGAAAGGAAGGAAGGGTCCAGGTTGTTCAGGGCTTGCAATGCCAGCAAATTTGACATTTGATTCAAGATATGAAAGCAAATCACTGAAGCTGATTGAATGGCCAACACCACCTCTGTGTTTTAGGCAGGTGAATTTGATTGCTGAGTGAAATGTGGATTGGGGGGGGGAGATCTTCCAGGCAGGCAGACGCTTCTTACCCCAAGCCATTGCAATAGTGCAGGTGTGAGATGGTGAAGTCTGCGACGGGGTGGGGGCAGTGCAGACAAAAGGGACACATCTCTCCTATACACCCCCTTTTATTAGGGCGTTTCCTTTTGTTAGGAAGAGAAAATCAAATTGTCAAGGCTAATGACCTATTGGTTATGGGAAGAGAAGGGTGACAGAGAGAGTAAGTAAGGAGTCAAGTATGATGCTGAACTTAAAGCCCAGCTGACCAGGAGGATAGAGTGCCTTCTACAATACTAGGGAAAATGAGGGGGAGGGAGTTTGGAGAAGTAAGATAATGAGCTCAATTTTGAACATATTGAGTTTAAAATTTATGGGGCATCCAGCTTGAGATGTCTACTAGGAAGAAAGGAAGGAAGAAACAAGCATGTATTAAGCACCTATTGGGTGCCAAGCAGTATGTAAGCATTTTACAAAAATTATCCCATTTGTAACCTGAGAGGTAGATGCTGTCATTATGCCCATTTTACAGCTGAAGATACTGAGGCAGCCATAAATTAAGTGATCCAGGGGTCAATTAGCTAGTAAATGTAATAGGCAATTGAAAATATGAGTCTGGAGATTTGAAGAGAAGTTGGGGTTGGAAAGCATAGAAATGATTATGGAAACCATTGGAACTGATAAAATCTTCCAAATAATACAGAGGGATATGAGAAAAGATACCAGGACCATCCTATAGCACATTTACCATTTTAAAAAATTTATAATAAGCTTTTTTATTTTTCAAAATACATGCAGATAGTTTTCAGTATTCACCCTTGCAAACCCTTGTGTTTCAACTTTTTCTCCTTCCCTCCCCTAGATGGCAAGCAAATCCATGTGCAATTCTTCTAAACATATTTCCACATTTATCGTGCTGCACAAGAAAAATCAGATCAGAAGGGGGGAAATGAGAAAAAAAACCAAGTAAACAAACAACTAAAGAAGGGTGAAAAATATTATGCTTCAATCCACATTCAGTCTCCACGGTTCTCTCTCTGGATGCAGCTGGTTCTCTTCATCACAAGACCTTTGGAACTGGCCTAAATCAGCCCATTGTTGGAAAGCTCCAAGTCTATCCCAACTGATCATCACATAATCTTGTTGTTTTGGGGCACATTTACCTTTAGAGTGTATGATCTGGATGAGAATCCAACAAAGGACAGAGAGGGAGAGACAGACAGAGACAGAGACAGAGACAGACAGAGAGGGAAAGAGACACAGAGAGACAGAGACAGGGACAGAGAGAGAGAAAGTGAGAGAGAGAGAGAGAGAGAGAGAGAGAGAGAGAGAGAGAGAGAGAGAGAGAGAGAGAGAGAGAGAGAGAGAGAGAGAGAGAGACAGGTACAGAGAGAGAGGGAGAGAGAGACAGAGAGACAAAGACAGAGAGAGAGGGAGAGAGAGGGGGGGGGGGAGGGAGGGAGAGAGAGAGAGACACAGAGAGAGAGAGAGAGAGAGAGAGAGAGAGAGAGAGAGAGAGAGAGAGAGAGAGAGAGACGGAGAGAGACAGAGAGACAGAAACAGAGACAGAGAGAAAGGGGAATGATTTACATTGAGATCATTGAAGAGTTGAAGGAATCAGGAAATGGGCCATCACCCCTTCCACACACCTGGGCAACACCAGACACTATTCGGCAATAAGGACCACCTCCGGCCCTGTACATGATGACAAAGAACTGGAAATGGAGGGGATGTCCATCAACTGGGGAATGACTGGACGAGCTGGGGAACGGGAATGGAATGGAAAAACCTGGAACAGCTTTCTGTGAACTGATGCTGAGCAAAGGGAGAGGAACCAGGAGAATGCTTTTGCCGCTGTTGGTACTGGCGTTTGTTCTTAGTTCCGGGCTATCAGGGAAGTGGTGCCATGATGACAAGTGAATTGGATTGTAAGGAGGCAGAGCTGTGCAAAATGCCCAAGCTCACTTTCTCCACCAGTCATCTGGGTTCAGGGGCAAGCTATAACAGCAACATTGGGCAGTGATCAATTATGATTCAATTAGTTCTCGGCAATTCAATGATCCAAGACAATTCCAAAAAACTCCTGATGGAAAAGGCTATCCTCATCATCCAGACAAAGAATTATGGGGCCTAATTGCAGACCCAAGCATACTACGTTTCACTTTATGTTTCTTTGTTCCTGGCTTTTCCTTCTGTTCTGTTCCTTCTTTCATAAGGTGACTAATGTGGAACTATATGACCTGTAACAAATTGCTCGCTGTCTTGCGGAAGAGAGGGAAGAGGAAAAAATTTGGAACTCAAAATTTTATAAAAAAAAATGATTGTTGAAATGAAATGATTCAAACCAGTTCCATGATGAAGAGAGCCATCTACACCCAAAGGACTGTGGGAACTGAGTGTGGATCACAACATAGCATTTTCAAGCTTTCTGTTGAGGTTTGCTTGCATTTTATTTTGCTTCTCTCTTTTTTTACTGGTTTTATTTGATTTTTCTTGTGCAGCAAGATAACTGTATAAATATGTATATATTGGATTTAAAATATATTTCTACCATGTTTAACATATATTGGATTACTTGCCATCCAGGGGAGGGAATGGGAGAAAGGAGGGAAAATTGGAACACGGGGTTTTTGCAAGGGCTAATGTTAGGAATTGTCCACACAAATGTTTTGAAAAACAAAGAGCTTTAATTAAAAAAAAAATTTAAAAATGAATGTTGAGATGCAAGAATGTGCAGCCCTCTTTGTGGTGGCCAGAAACTGGAAACTGAGTGGATGCCCATCAATTGGAGAATGGCTGAATAAGTCATGGTGTATTAATGCTATGGAATATTATGCTCTGTAAGAAATGACCAGCAGGATGATTTCAGAAAGGCTTGGAGAGACTTACATGAACTGATACTGAGTGAAATGAGCAGGACCAGGAGATCTTTGTATACTTCAACAAGAATACTGTATGATGATCAATTCTGATGGACCCGTGGCTCTCTTCAACAATGAGATGAACCAAATCAATTCCAATTGTTCAATAATGAAGAGAATCAGCTACACCCAGAGAGGACTATGGGAACTGAGTGTGGACCACAACATAACATTTCTACTCTTTCTGTTGTTGTTTATTTGCATTTTGTTTTTTTTCTAACTTTTTTCCTTTTTGATCGGATTTTTCTTGTGCAGCATGATATTTGTGGAAAAATATGTAGAAGAACCGCACATGTTTACCATATATTGGATTATTTGCCATCTAAGGGAAGGGATGGGGGGGAAAGGGAGGAAAAAAAAAATTGGAACACAAGGTTTTGCAAGGGTGAATGTTGAAAATTACCCATGAAATGTTTTAAAAACAAAAATCTTTCATTAAAAAATGAATATTGAAAATTATCTTTACACATACTTGGAAAAATAGAATACTACTTTAAAATAAATAAAAATAAAGATGACAATGAAAAATTAATAATAACGATCCCTACCCCTAAGGGCACGTCAGTCTTCCCCACTTGCTATGCACAGATACCGACACCAGAGGGCGCTCCAGGATAAGCGTGGACCCCCCCCCCTCCGGCACTCCGCTCCGTCGGAAGGATTCAGCTTTTGTTTTCACAAAACAGGCTTTTAAAATTGCAAACAGGAAAAACAAATCGAAGAAATTAAAAGCGAGTCCGGCCTTCACGGCCATGGGCGCTGTGCGAGTGAAGTTTGCAAAAACAACAGCTCCGGGGTTTGATCGCGCTGCCCCCGGGCCGTTCCGAGGAGCTCCTCAAGTGCTGGGGGAAGCCCCCCCCCGCCCCCCCTCCGGCACCCACCGATGGCGGCCCGGGGGTTCCCTCAGCCCGGCTGGGCCTGCTCATGGGGCGCAGGGGGACGCCCGAGGGGGCGGCAGTCCGGGGCCGCTGGGGCTGGGCCTCCGCGAACGCCGCCGGGCCTGAGCAGGCCCTCGGGGCCCTGGAGCCCGGCCCCGGCCGCGCCGGGCCGCCCGCAGCCCCTGGAGCCCGGCCGCCACCGGACGTGGAGGCCTGCGGGAGAGCGGCCGCGGGCTGCGCAGCTTTGCCTCCTCACGCCGGGCTGTCGTCCGCGAGCCCCTCGAACCCGCCAACAGAAGGCCCCAGCCCCACGGTCGCTGTCTGGGCCCTGACAGGCCGGTGAGGGTGAAGATCAGAAAGCCCGAGGATCCTCCCCTCCCGGCGATTTTTTTTGGGGGGGGACTAGGCAAGAGAGGCCGTTCTCTGCTTCATTTCTTACCTAGTCTTAATTACTGATTGTGGGGAGGGGGCGCTGCCTCAAACTGAGACCTGTCAAGGCCCCTAGCTCGGTCTCCCATTGCATCCAAGGCCCATCTGCAGCCGTCCTGACCTCCACAGGCCACTGGCCCCAGAGGGGAAAGTGAGGCCGGTGACCGTCCACAGCCCTCCCTAGTCGTACAGCTCTCTGGCCACTGGTCCCAGAGAGGAAAGTGAGGCCGGTGACCTTCCACAGCCCTCCCTAGTCCTACAGCTCTCTGGCCACTGGCCCCAGAGGGGAAAGTGAGGCCGGTGACCTTCCACAGCCCTCCCTAGTCGTACTGCTCTCTGGCCACCGGTCCCAGAGGGGAAAGTGAGGCCGGTGACCTTCCACAGCCCTCCCTAGTTGTACTGCTCTCTGGTCACTGGTCCCAGAGAGGAAAGTAAGGCCGGTGACCTTCCACAGCCCTCCCTAGTCCTACTGCTCTCTGGCCACTGGTCCCAGAGAGGAAAGTGAGGCCGGTGACCTTTCACAGCCCTCCCTAGTCCTACTGCTCTCTGGCCACTGGTCCCAGAGAGGAAAGTAAGGCCGATGACCTTCCACAGCCCTCCCTAGTCCTACTGCTCTCTGGCCACTGGACCCATTTGGCTCTAGAGGGGAAAGTGAGGCCGGTGACCCTGCACAGGCCTCCCTCACTGAAATCCAATTCCCTTGTGTCACATCACCTCCCCAACACAGTCCTCTTGGAAAACAAGGGACAAACAAGGAGAAAGCATTTCCTACGTGGAGGGCCCCGAGCTAAGCACTGAAGATTCAAAAAAAAAGGCAGAAGAAAATCCTTCTGGAGACTCACAAATCTAGACGAGGTGACCACACATTAAAAATGATAAAAAATTGCGAAGGAGGAGGAGGATGTCCAGGGGAGCTTCCCCATGCTCTCCCTAAATGGAGGACCTGGAGCCCTACAATGTCCACCCTCTACCCTTTCCAGAGGGAGGGAGGGGCCTGAAAGCAGGGATGCTGAAAAGGCTTGAGTTTCTGAATTCACCTAATTTTTATCATTTTAAGCCTTACACAAGATAACTTTTGAGCAACTCATTTGGTCAATAGTAACAATTTATTAAACATTTCTGTACTAGGTACAAGATGCAAGGGATACAAGTTCAGAAATGGAACAGTTCTAGTCCTTGAGAACATTCTGTCCTATCAAGGAAGCTTCCATTACAGTGGAAGGAAATGGTCTCCTCCATGAACTTATTTCCCCATTACTTGGATTTTGTAAAAACGTATATATACTATGAATTGGAGTGGCCATTTTAGGGGGGAAAGAAGGCAATAAGACTTTGGCCAATGTAAAGGAAGTCTAACTCCTTTAGAGTTGTAAACAAGTTCCTTGTTGGAATTATAGGTGGCTAACTCTGAAGGACGGCCAGCCGCATCTCAGGAGGCAGTCCCTGAATCCTCAAAAAGGATCGGACTTCTTGCAGTCTGGAAGAGAGCCAGCTAGGAAGAACTCGATGGCTTGCATTCACTCTCCACTTTTTCCTAAAGGCCTCTTGCAGACTAGTTTGGAGTTGGGAGAGGGGAAGATTTTTCTTATTTGGTAATGGCGTTTTGCTGCAGAAGCATATGAGTTTGTCGTGATATCCCCTCTGGCCTCCTATGTCCCCCAATAAAAGAGAACGAGAATTTTTAATTTAAAAGAAAAACAGATGAAGGAGAACTTTCCAGGGAATCCAGTTGAGTCAATGAGAGGACTTGAGAATCAGGCACTTGAAGCTAGGATCCTGTTTGGGAAGTGGTAGGGGCCTAAGCTAAGCTAAGATTGCTACTGGTAGTAAATCTGGACAATTTAGGGTAGACATGGACCAGTGGGAGTGGGAGTGTGGGCAGAAAGGGAAGAATTGGCTGAGAGAACCGTACATATCAAATAATTATCTTTTTCCTAGACCCAAATATTATTTTTTTAAAACAGAAATGATAGACTTCCTATTTCCAAATCGGGCCTTAATGTTTTCCCTACACTTTGAAGGTAAGATTCATAAAATTTGTTTTTGTAAATATTTTGATAACTGCAGCTCAAGGGAATTAATTTCCTTTGCAATCCTGTTTTGTGAATTTGCAAACATGATTCTGAGGACTCCATGGGTTTCACCAACTGGATGGCCAGTGAGATCAAGCACTCATACAAAGACTTTTAGAATCAGAGCGATGTTATAATCCACAGTAAGGACAACAATGCTACATGAAGACTGTCCGAGTGGGTTTTCCGTGGGGAAGAAATCGGCATGCATCTATCTTAGGGTCTAGAAGATGTGTGAAAAATGTTTTAAAGCTTCAAAATTTAAGAAATCAATTTGGCTGTGCTTTTTGGTGGAGTACAACCAAGATTTCTATATTATATACAATTCTGTATGAATTTCATTAGTAAAGGAGCTAACATTTTAAAAAATTTTTTTTTGAGTCCTTAACTACACAGCGTCCATCAGAAGCCTCCTGAATGAGTCTGGGCCAGCTTCACTATGTCCTTTCTTCCCTTCATCCCTCAGGGCTGTGCTGGTAAATGTTTAACAGAAAGCTAGCTACACAACAAAAAGGATGTAAAAGAGACTTTGAAGATTTTGCTTGTTTGGAACATTTTCTCCATCACTTTCACCAGCTTAAGATAACCAGCAAAAGGGTTAGTCAAGTTCTGATTTTGTGGCTGAAGTTTCAATGCACACACTAAAAATTAAAAAGCAAAGCTTTTTTTTTGGCTCCAGCACAGTCCTGGGCATCTCCTATTCCTTCATCTGGGACTGAGAACGAACTCGATTACTTGAACAAAAAGGGCAGAATGAACATTTTTTAAGTGGCCATTAAGGGACCACAAGGGGAAATTAATTTTTTTTTTTTTTAACACGATTATTTACTAGAATTAAATTAGGCCTTTTCCAATGATTAGGATTTCTTTTTTCCCAAAGACCAGGGAGAAAGGTCTCACTTTGGCGCCGGGTTCACCCTCCCCTGCAACTTTGTGGGAAGCTAAGAGGGGAAGCTGGAGCATTAGGGTTCACGCCAATCCAGAACTCCAGAGAAGGGCCTTGGGTTCGTCTGAGCCAGCCCCTGACGAGTATTTAAGAGCCGTACTGCACACAAATGAGATCAGGAACAAAAATAGGGGATTGCAATATATCTGCATTAGGAAAGCCAGACCTTTTTAAACCAGTAGAATGGAGAGAAAGGGGGCTGCTAGCAGAGGGTCACAGATTGCCCCTGGAAGACTAAGGAGCAGAAGGTAGATCAGAGATCAGGTGAAGGCCCTGTCTCAGAGGTAAAGCAGTCAGAAAGCAGCTGGCCTGGTTCTCGTAGCCCCGGGTTTACATCCTGCCCCAGCATGATGGGCAATTCTGGGCCTCTATTATTAGATGGGGAATCATGTGTGTGCTCCCAACGTTAGAAAGATTCTGAGGAAATGATGGGCCAGCCTGTAAGCTTTATGGCACATGGAGACCAGTATTGGGAAGGCAATGGACACATTATCAGGAAGACAATGGACACGACAGAGGTAGAGTGGGTCCATGCGGCTGGGTTCCTGCCCTCGAACTGGTCCACTGTCCGTGACCAAGGGTTGGCTCCGACATCGTATCCCAGATTCAGATCCTACTTTGGGGGACGCCGGCTTAGCACACCGTTACCTTTCACAATGTTACCAGCCCTCAACAATTCGACACTCTTAAAAATCATTTTGCTTTAATCATTAACAATTCATTTAAGATACTAAGCTTTTGAGAGAAACCTGAGACAGCGCTACCGTGGTGGATGGCGGATGATCAGGATCCATAAAGATCCGGGTTCGAGCCTGCCACTAACAGGAGAGAATCGAGACTAAAAGGAAAGACGGCACTCCAGTCCCCAGCAGCTGCGGAGGCCGGGCCACGAGGTCCGAGTTAGGCTGACAGGGTGCGCTCCGCGATGTCGGGGGGGACTCTGGGCTGCTCTGACCACGTTCAGACACCTCAATGGACAGAGGCCAGGGTCAGCGGTTCGGCTGATGCCTGATGGGCAGCCATGCTTCTCCGGGTCTGACAGGCTTAAAGCACTTCAGGCTGCACAAAAGGAGCAAGTTCCCCAGACAGGAGGGGCTGAGGACAAAGGCCTCCGCTTGGATCAAGAGTTCTGAGGGTGACCTCGTACCAACTGAAGCCGGGTCTGTCTCTTCCCTAAAATGTGACTGGGCAGACGGTCCCTTCTCATGATGAGGCTGTTCAAGAGGATTCCCTCGCTCTGGGCGAGGAGCCTTTCCAGGTTCTATTTAGAAGGCCTGGGTGTCTCGAGCTGGAGCCCCTTTCCTGGTGTTCCCATGGCTGGGCCAAAGGCTGTATAGAGGCCTGGCCGCTGGCCTGGGTACCAGCAGAAACTCTGACCATTGGGGGGGAAGGGGTACTACAAGCAACAAGAGGACTCTAAGGGCCAACTGGAATCACTTGCTACCCAATGCGTGGATGGCCATGGGGCAGCTCCGGGACACTGCAGGGCTCTCCGGAGGGCTCCTGCAGCCCAAGCCCCTTATGCTGCAGCCTCTCCCCTGGCATGACCGGCTGTGGCCACTTAGGGGGGCACATGCTGGGCCGGAACCATGATTTCTACCTTTCCTGCTTCTGGGGGTACAGGGCCTTGCCTCACTCATCTGTAAAATGGGGAAAACCACAGAGCGCCTACCTCACAGGGTGTTTCTGGGGAAAGTGCTTCGTCAGTCAACCTTAAAGTGCGAAAGAAAGGCAAGTCACCGATTATTCTCCCTGAGCTTGAGGATGGTCTCTGGGGCATCCCTGACGAGGGGGCGGCCCCCACTCTGCGGGGTGTGGTGGGCCCTCACTAAGGCCACTTGGAGACCCGTCTAACTGCGGGCTCCTCCATCTACCGCTGCACTTAAATCTGCTCTCCGGGGCTCCTTCCGCAAAGCAACTCCAACCTCCTTTCCCCAGGAGCTCGTGTCAAATACTCTACATGGTTATTCCGTGTCTGCTTCGGGTCTTACACTGAAGGTCTTCCGCTAATTCCCACTGCTCATGGTGGACAGGTGAGTGAAGGTTCCTGCCCGCCCTGCTGCAGGTTCTAAAGTACCCAGGAGGACGGCTGGGGGTGGGCGGGAAGGACCCCCTCGAAGCCCTCTCCTCCTACAAAGCACACCCTGAGACAGCCTCCCAGCCTCCAGCCTTCCTCTCTTTCCAGAAGGTGTGGGGCCCAAGAGAAGGCACCTCACTGAGGAGAAAGGGGGTCTGAAGTCAGGCCAGGAGGCCCGGGGGCCTCGCAGAAGTTCCGAACAGAGCGAGGGTCAGATAGTCCTGCTCAACGCTGGCCAGGCTGGAAGGAGGCGGGGATTCAGAGGGAGCTGGGACAGGCCAGCCTGCGTCCTACCCCGCCGGCCCAGGCTTCACATCCCTGGGCAAGGAGCATGATTTTTTCAAGAAAAAAAGGCTTTTTCTCCTTTCTCCTTTCTGGAAGAATGTGTCTAGAGGAGAAGGAGTGAGTGTATGTTCTGATTCAAGGTCAGGGGGATTCAAGCCCAGAAGGTGAGAGCTGGGGAGACTGTGGCTTCCATGCAGGGCCTCTGGGCCCAGAGCATCCTCTCCGAGCGAGGGCCCGGGCCCTGGAGCTTCAGGAGACCCTCGCAGAGAAGAGGAAATAGGGCGTCAGGGAGGTGGGTCCTCAGGAGTTCTGCCATGGTCCCTTCTCTTCCTATTTCGGCTTCCCTCCTGGAGGACAAGGCCAGAGAGAGGGCTCTGGGACCCCTGGCTGGGGAGGGGAGTCGCCTTACAGGACCATCAGCTTCACAATCTTGCGCCATGGGGACATAGGTGGGCCCCCTGCCAGCTGAGGGCCCCAAGGAGGTGCTCAGCCTCCCCGTGAAGAGAGGGGCTTAGCCTGTGAAGAGAGAAGAGAAAGGGCCAAAGTGTGGGAAATCTGAGAGGATTTGGGGGAACCTCAGAAGCCATCGAGACCAACCCCCTCCTTTTTCAGACAGAAAAGCCAAGGCCCAGGTAGTAAGCATCAAAGGTGACACCGCAATTCTCTTCCTTTGCCCCACGGGGCACCCCTGCCAAGAGTCCTCCCTACTCCTTCCCCTCAGCCCGAAGTGCTTACTCGGGGGCCTCTCATGGACTCAGGGCTTGGTCAGTGCTGGCTCTTCTTGGCCGGCGGACGTGTCTTGGTGGTGATCCTTTTCCCTTCAAACACAGGGAACACGGCGCTCTGAGGCCGGCTTGGTCACCCACCCACCGCATTTGTGCCGGCCGTGGCCCCCGGGCCTGTGCCTCCCCCCCCCCCCGCCCGCCTCCTCTGCCCCCGGCAGCCCTGGCTCGGTCGTTCTGATGACGGTGCCCGCTCTTCAAGGCACCCACACGCCAGCGGGGTCTCCTGCCCACGCAGACCCTTACTGGAAACCTGTCCGACAAGGCCCGCCCTCTCCGGGACTTGGCAAATTACAGGTGTGGCTTTAACTGGGATATTCCCAAGGGACGGTTACCAGAAGCGAGGACAGGTTTACTACAAAGGAACACTGCGCCGCGAGCAGCACCCCTGGGGGAAACCGCCAACGGGGAGCTGGCAAAGCGCGGGGCAGAGAGCTCGGGGCAGGGCGAGGACCCGACCGCACCTGGGCACCAGGACCCTGCATCTCCTGCGTGGCTCCAGGGCCTCCGCCAGGCTCAGACTCTCCGGGGCACCGGCCGGCACTCAAGGCAGAAGGAAGGTCGCAAAGCGACCGGCTAAGGTCAAAGACTCCCCCCCGCCCCCAGGGCTGGCTGAAGGAAAAGACAAGGACCAAGGGAACGTCCTGGGTGTGAAGGGTCGGATTGGCCTCCGAGGCCCCGACCAGCCTGCTGAGGGAAGGACAGAGCGGCCTGGAGCGGAGACCCCCAGGGAGGCCCTGCACACCCCCACCTCCTCGCAGCCCCAGCAGAGTCCGAGCCTCCAGGGCCCCGGGGAAGCCGGTGCCCCTTCCTGCACTCACTAAGCCTCGAGGCGCCAGGGCCCAGCACACGCTGCCCGGAGGGCCGTCTCACAACCACAGGGCGCAGGAGCGGCCGCCTCGGAGCCCCGGTCCACAGGGCCCACCTCACTTACTCTTCTTCCCAAATGGCTTCTTCTTCTTCCTCATGACTTCCTTGTTCTGCTGGGGAGCTGAGGACTCTGGCACCAAGAAACAGGGAAGGAAGAGTTGGTGGAGGGGGCTCCAAGCAACCCCCAGCCCACTGACCCTCAGACAGCCCTGGCTAGGGAGCAGAGGGAGGCCCATCACTAATTCACCTTCACCTGCCAGATTCCGGTCGCCCAAAGGGAGAGGACGACCCTCGCAAGGACTGGAGGGGGGGGGGGAAGCGGTGATGTTAGTTCTTGGAGCGCAAGGGTGGGGACATCTCAGTGCCTCGGTACCGGGCAGAGAGCCTGGCACTAGTGGGGGACACAAGAAAAGCTCGCTGACCTGAACTGGGGGTGATACACACACTGACGCCCCCACTGAGAGCCCCTAGGAGTGGGAAAGGACCTCAGAGGTGATCCAGCTTAACCCTTTACAGATGAGGAAACTGAGGCACAGAGCAGGAGAGCAACTTGCCACGTGAAGGCATTCGGGTCACCTGAGCCCCAATCTGAACAACGGAACTCCTCCCTCGGGCCTAATGACCCCATTTTACAGGTAAGGGAAGGTGAGGCTCGGGATGGCCCTGCCCTCCGGGAGCTCCTATGGTGGGAGGGGGAGACAGGAAGGATGGAGGGGCTGGAGCCGACCCTCGAGGAGCCCTGCAGGGGCCGGCCTCCGATACACGCAGCTGTGGGACAAGGCCCTTCACCCCCGGGCCCGTTTCCCGGTCTACAAAACGGGCCAGCAGTCCCCGAGGGCGGCACCTCAGACTCCGGGGGCCGCAAACCCCATCAGATTGACCGAGGAGGTAGGACCCTGGGGAGTGGCCCCCTTCCCCAAAACTGTTTCCTCACCTGTGAAAACGGGGGGTGGGCTAGAAGCTCCCTGAGGTCCCCCCGCCTAAGCACATCAGGTTACGGGCCGGGCAGCGCGGCCCGGCACACGAGAGCGGGGTCCGGTGCTGGCTCGCTAGAGCGCTAAGGGGGGCCGCACCGGCGGAGGGCGTCCTGAGCTGAAGGAGGGCCCAGCATGCTCCTCATGCTCATGCCTGGCCCCCCGGGGCGGGGTGGGGAAGGAGCGCTCACCCTCACGGCCCACCCTGGAAGAGAAGCCTGTGTGGCGGCGCCAAGGGGACAGACCTGCAGCCACCGGGGGCTGGAGCTGGTAGCCGATCAGCTCGCACCAGCCCACGGCATAGATGTCGGGGGACTCACAATCCACCCACTGGTCATACTCGCTGTCCCAGCCATCAAAGTGGATGCTGAGCAGCCGCTGCACCACCCGCTTCACCGTGGCCACGCAGATGAGGCGCGGCTCCATCAGGTCCACCGCCTCCAGCTTCATGCCCACCCTGAAGCCGTGGTTGGGGCAGTCCTGGCAACGGCACGAGGACAAGGGCTGCTTCAAGGTCCCGCCGGGGCCCGAGCCGCTCGCACCAAAGAGAAGCCTCCCCGGGGACCCCGGCCAGACCCCCCCCCCCACCGTGCTGACCCCCTCCCCACCAAGCTACCCCTCAAAGGGCTGTGCCCCCCCCTCAAGGCCAGGCAGAGAGAACCACCACCCTAGGCTGGGGGCTCTACTGCCAAGATGCGGTCCTCTGCCCCACAGAGCTGTGTGCCCCCCCGGAGGGCACCGGGCCCCTGTGCCCGCCCAAGCCTGGCAGCTCCTCACCATGTTGAAGAGTCGGGCGGGAGCAGCCTTGGAGTTGGTCTCCTGGAGGTATGAGGCCCAGTCAAAGGTCTTGGCGTCATACCCTGCAGAAGGCGGAGGAGGGAGCCCAGCGTGAGCCCCTGGCCCGGTCGCACTGCTGGGGTTCGCTCTCTGGGTCCCCCAGGGCCTCCTAGGCCAAGGCTCTCGCGTGGAGGACCGGATGGCCCGGCCCCAGCGGAGCGGCGGTCCCCCCTATCCTGGCAGGAGGCCTCCGGGTCCCCCTCCCCCCCAGCGGCCTGACCTTTGGGAGGGGTGAGGTCGATGGCGTTCTTCTGGCAGAAGGTGGCGGGGAAGATGGCGTGGGACGAGGCGTGGTAACAGAACCAGTCCGAGTCGTCCACAGAGGGGGAGCCGTCGATGCAGATCATGAGGTAGCCGTCCAGGAGGACCTGCCGCCGAAGGGGACGCCCCGTCAGCCCGCTGCCCGGCCCGGGAGCCAGAGCCCGGCGGTCCGGGGGGGACGCGAGGGTGGGGAAGGCCGCCGGTAACTCCCACAGGAAGGAGGCGCCCAGACGGCGGCAGTCCGACAGACGCCACAAACGCTCAGGCCCCAGGAGCCGCCCCCCCCCCCTCCCTTTTGCGGAGGAGGACAGTTAGGGCCGAGGAGTTCCGGAGGTGCCAGTTACTGGTGAGGGGGCGCTGGAGCTCCCCTCCCCGGGCCCCCGGAGCTCACCCTGCAGACGGTGGCCACGCAGATGTTGCCCAGGTTCAGCGGGTCGATGGCCTCCAGCTTCATCCCTTCTTCAAACCAGCCGCCTTCGGTGTAGACCGCCCGCACCTGGGGGAGTGAAGGGGCAGGGAGTTTGGGCTCTGGCCCGGGCCCGGGGACGGCCCTGAGCGGCGATGGGAGACGGCCCGGGCCGGCGGCGGGCACAGGGGCTGCTCACCTTCTTGAAGAGGTAGGACACGGCGTCACAGTAGATCTTCCGGAAGGTCGGGTGGGTGCTCAAGTCCCCCCTTCTCTCTGCAGAGGAGGGAGAGGGATGAGGCGGGGCAGCCGCGGGCACGCCCCAAAGGCCGGGCCCCCCTGCCCGGCGCCAGCAGCGTGCCCGCACCTGTTCTGCCCACACCTGGTTTCTTGATGCTGTGGCCGACGCGGCGGGACCAGCCCACGGGGTGGATGAGGGGGCTCCACATGTGGCACCAGAAGTCGTCGTCGCCGTCGCCGTCCTCGTAGAGCAGCCGCAGGCGGCCCCCGATCACCGTGTCCACCACGGCCATGCGCGTCCTGGACACGTGGGTCTTGTCCACCACCTCCACGCGCATCCCCTGACGGAACGGGTACTTCATGCTCTCCGCCATCTGGGAAGACCAAGGGCACGCGGGCTCAGGGCAGGACCCGCTGTGGGGCCTTGGGAACGCCAGGCCAGGCGAGGGGGCATTTCAGGGCCCCTCAGAGCCACCGCGGGCCTGCCTCTGCCTCCCCGTGCGAGGAGGGGGCCACGGTCACCGGGAGGCCGGGGCTGGAGAACCTCAGATCAGGACGGCACCTCCAGCTCCCCCCCCATGCTCAGCCCCCAAGGGAGAGACGGACCGGACCCCCTCTCCATGCTGCCGCGCCTCAGTGACCGGACATCGCAGCTGTCCCACCCTCAGCAAGGGGGAGCAAATTAGGGGTCTGGGTCCACAAGCAGTGGGCACCAGAGGAAACAGAAGGCAGGCTCAGGGGAATGGTTCTCTTTGGGGCCTACAAACTGAGGCCCACATGGTTAGGAGGGTCACCCGTCGTCCAAGCCAGGGTTTCCGTGTCCTGTTCCAGAATGGCCCGCCTTCCCAGAACAAGGAACTGTGACCCTGGGCAAGGTGCTTCTGGACTCAAAAGAACAGACTCGGCCTTCCTGGAGGCCCTGTCCCTCCTCCAGAGCGCCACGACCCCTTCCATCCCCCCCGGACATGCCTGGTCCAGGACTCTTGGCTGTCTGGGGGCTTTGCATGCCCTCCTGGCAAAGGCTCCTCCAACCAGGGGAGCTGGGCCAGGCTACAGAGGAGGGAACTGAGGCTCACAATTCTTCCCCAGGTTCCACGGGCTTGGGGCCGCCCCCACACATAGTCCCCCCCCCCCCAGCCTCTCCCAGCCGATGCCTCCTCCAGAAGGCCACCCAGGTTTCCTCAATCGGTGTCGTGCCTGAGAACACAAGCTCCTTAGCTAACAGGCCCCTTTCTCCCTCTTGTACGGCCCGTTGGGCACAGCGCCTGGCAGAGAACAGCCCTAAGTCACCCCAGCCCAAGGCCTAGGCCGGCCTCAAAGACTTCTGGGGACAGAAACCAAGGCGTCCACTTGGCCCAGGCCTGTTCTGCAGCTCATGGACTCCCTCCCCTCTCTGGGGGCTTCCTTCTCTGCCATCCACACTGCGGCCCCTGGGCCCTCAAGCGCTGATCCATTAGTTGGTCCCCAGGATCTCTAGATTCTGGTCAATATCCTAAGAAGGCAGGGCTGGGAAGGAGCCTAGAGCAGGGGATGTCAGAGCTGAGAGGGAGCTTAGAACAGGAGATGTCAGAGAGGGAGGGAGCTTAGAACAGGAGATGTCAGGGCTGGGAGGGAGCCTAGAACAGGGGATGTCAGAGCTGAGAGGGAGCTTAGAACAGGGGGTGTCAGGGCTGGGAGGGAGCTTAGAACAGGAGATGTCAGGGCTGGGAGGGAGCCTAGAACAGGGGATGTCAGAGCTGGGAGGGAGCTTAGAACAGGGGATGTCAGGGCTGGGAGGGAGCTTAGAACAGGGGAAGTCAGAGCTGGGAGGGAGCTTAGAACAGGGGATGTCAGAGCTGAGAGGGAGCCTAGAACAGGGGATGTCAGGGCTGGGAGGGGGCTTAGAACAGGGGAGGTCAGAGCTGGGAGAGAGCTTAGAACAGGGGATGTCAGAGCTGAGAGGGAGCCTAGAACAGGGGATGTCAGGGCTGGGAGGGAGCCTAGAACAGGGGATGTCAGAGCTGGGAAGGAGCCTAGAACAGGGGATGTCAGGGCTGGGAGGGAGCTTAGAACAGGGGATGTCAGAGCTGAGAGGGAGCCTAGAACAGGGGATGTCAGAGCTGGGAGGGAGCTTAGAACAGGGGATGTCAGAGCTGGGAGGGAGCTTAGAACAGGGGATGTCAGGGCTGGGAGAGAGCTTAGAACAGGGGATGTCAGAGCTGGGAGGGAGCTTAGAACGGGGGATGTCAGGGCTGGGAGGGAGCTTAGAACAGGGGGTGTCAGAGCTGACCACCACTCATCCTAAAGACATCATTCTAAAAAGGGGGTGGGGGTGCTTCCAAACACAATTCCATATAAATATACTTTTTTTTTTCTCCTGAGGCTGGGGTTAAGTGACTTGCCCAGGGTCTCACAGCTAGGAAGTGTTAAGTGTCTTTTCTCAGATTTGAACTCAGGTCCTTCTGAGTTCAGGGCTGGTGCTCTCCCCACTGCGCCACCCAGCTGCCCTGATCACACAGTTCCAGGAGGAGGTAAGGCATTCCAGCCAGCCTTGGCAGACTCTCAGCAATGAACCCAGCACCACGCCCCAGACATACAGCAGGTGCTCAATAAAAGCTTGCTGACTGGAAGGATGTAAAAGCAGCAGTCAGGGCCGCAAGGAGTAAGAACCAGGAACAAACACTAAAGACCTGACCTTGATGTGGAAATCCACCGGGAGGGTCCTGGCTCCCACCAGCCGCTTCATAAGGTAGCTCCTCCAGTCCGTGTACTTTGCGTGAATGGCTGCAGAGACAGGCGGGAGCACTCGCTGAGCCCCAGCGTCCCCGGGCCAGGCGCACAGCCGGGCTCCCGGGCCTCCCCCGCGGCCCCGCACTCACTCTGGGGGGGCACCAGGATTTTGCTATTGATGGCGCACCAGCCGATAGGGTGCACGTCCACGGTGCCCAGGTTACACCAGAAGTCATGGCTGGAGTCATTCTCAAAGCCTTCGTAGCGAAGGAGCACCCGGTAGCCTGCAGGGAGGGAGGGTGACTGAGGGGACATGCAGAAAAGCTACTGAAACCTCCCTCGGGGCTCCCCCTTCCCTCGGCACCCCACGGGGGCTAAGTCCTCCTCCTAACCCCAACGCCAGCCCCTCACCTCATGGATGATCCCTCCAAAAGACAAAGCAATTACTGTCCCCCCCTTAGAGATAAGGACACTCGGACCTAGGGCCAGCTCTTCACCCAGCCAGGCCCTGCTGTCCCGGAGGCTGGGCTGCTCTAACTGCCCAGAGGCAGCCCCTGACTCGAGATCTGTCCCGGGCCCAGCTGGGCCCCGGCGCCTACCTGCGGTCTGGATAACCGAGGCAATCCAGTAGACCCGGCTGGGGAGCACGGCATCATTGTTCAGGACCTCTACCTTCATCCCTTTCACCACATCATCCCACTGATCGAAGAGCGGAACCTGAGGGAAAGGAGGGCCCAGCCCAGGTCTCCTGGCTGACCTCCCCACCATCTCCAATCCCGAGCCCAGCCCGGGACCCACTGCACAAGGGCTGCAATTATTTGGAGGAAGGATGGACTCAGGGAAACACCCGGACCAGCTGAAAGCACTCCGCCACAGCCGGTACCTGGGTACTTGGGGCCTCCTGAGGGCCAACCTCCAGGAGGCAAAGACCCACCTAACTGGGCCTGCGCCCCAAGGCTGGGGACCAGGGGGTGCCCTGTGGCAGATGCCCATCCATGTTTATTGGAATGAAATTCTGCTCGGAATGCCCACTGGAGGTTACGGGGGAGTGGAAGGAAGGAGGGGGGCAGATCTCTGCTCACTAGACAGAGCCCCAGGCCCCACTAGGGATTGTGGGGGGCAGATTTCTGCTCACTAGAAGAACTCTGGCCCCCAGGGCTTAGGCCCAAGCAGCAGGGACAGTCTTGGAGGCCTCAGAGTGTCCAAAGCCGGCTTTTTCGTGAAGAAAGCGGGCCGAGAGCTGTCCAGAGGCCATGCAGGGAGTGTGAGAGATGGCAACAGCAGAGACTGCTTTATAAGTGCTTGTCTCCTCCTCCAAGCTTTGCTTTCTTAGTACCTCTGGAAATAAGCAGAGTAAGTGGCCAATTCCCCCATCATCAGGTCTCAAAAAGAGCCGATTTCACTCTCTGGTGACCTGCCGCAAGCTGGACCCTGCCCAGGAGCAAATCCGAGGCTTGGGGCCAAAGATCTTGGGTTGAATCCTGGCACTGCCACTTAGGATCCCCACAAGCAAGAATGGAGGGACTGGGGGGTCCCTCAGGCCCCAAAGCTTGGCCTGGTTCTCAAGGTTACTTGGATTTTTCTAACTTTGAACTTTAAAAAACTATTTTTCTATGGAGCAAAAGTTGGCCTCTGGGAAATCCCCCTGGTGCTAGCTGTCCCCTCCGGCCTCGGGCAGAACCTGGTTTTCACAACTTGTTCTTTCTAAAAAGAGAACCCAGAGCACCTTGAACTTGAAACCTGAGATTTCAGGTAAGGGATGGGCTGAGCCCACTGACTTCGCCCCCAGCATATTCTGGCAGCATCTCCCTGCCACCCCCCACACACACAGACACCCCTTCTCTCTAACTCGACCTCAGTAGCCTGGTCGCCCAGATCCCCCCAACCTGCCTCATTCACTCCCCTTAGCCCCAGATTTGTGCCTTTGGTCTCTCTACTCCCACTATCATTTAGCACATTGGCTGGCACACAGAAGGTGCCTAATGAGTGCTTGCAGACAGCCTGACCAAGCAGACAGGGCCTTAAACCCATGACTTATCACTGGGTCCCAAGTATGGGACTGCAAGGAGGTTTGCAACAAAATAATTGAATCAGAGGGAGGAGAGACCTTTAATCCTCATATAATCATCCAAATCCTCCAAACAAGCTACATGGATTAAGAGCCGGCCCTGGGGGGACAAGGAGGAGGCAAAGAAGAGAACAGTCAAGAAGATAAGCCCTGGAGGAAGAAGAAACCTTCGGGCACATCTAGTCCCTAAAGCTTTCAGAGGAGGAGTCAAGGTCAAGGGGAAAGGAGAAGGAGGGGAGGAGTGAGAGCTTCCCCAAGGCCATCAGCCCAAAGCCCGCTCGCCCTCCCTCCTTTCCTGGTTCTCCATCAGAGGCTGCCCGGTCTGCATCAGGGACCCAAGAGGTCTTCGGGCTGAAAAGCTCAACCATGACCTCATGTGTAGGGGCAGCTTGATGGCCTGGTGTGTGTGTCTGGCGGGGGAAGGGAGAGAGAGGACAGAGAAGGCAGAGAAAGAAGGGAGCGACACAAAGGGAAGGGGGAGATAAAAGAGACACAGGGACGGGGAAATAGAAGAGAGGGAGGGGATAAAAAGAGACAGACAGATACAGAAAGAAGGAAAAAACAGGACAGAGACAGAGAAAGGAGAGAGAGAAGAGAAACAGAGAGGGACACCGAGAAAGAGAGACATAGAAACAGAAAGGGAAAAACAGAGGGACAGGGACAGAGTCAGACAAACACAGAGAAACAGAAAGAATGGAAAGGCAGAGAAAGGGAGAAAAAGAGGACAAAGAGACAAAGAAGGGAGAGCTACAGCAAGATAGGAAGATAAAAGAGGAGGAGGTATAAAGGAGACACAGAGGGAAGGAGGAAGAGGGGTGGAGGTAAAGAGGGAGAGACCTGGACAGAGAGAGACAGGGAAGGAGAGAGACTCCGGAGATGAAGCGTCTCTTAACCCCCAATCATCAGACCCATTCCCAGGCCCATAAGCAAGGAGCCTTTGTGTGGGATGGCAGTCTTTATCACCCTCCTTTGTCTATCCCCCACCTCGGGCCATCTTTAAACAGCCGGGGAGGACGGATTAGCATCTCTTTGGACAGGTGGCCGACCTGCAGACCAGGCATTCCAAGGGGCTCCCCCTCCACCCCCCCAAGCCCCCAAGGCTGAATTTCCCCCTAAAAGAGCGGTTCAGTTCTTCCAGGCCCGAGCCCAGTCGGGCTCTTTCTCCCCACTTGGTGCCTCCCCAAGGGCGCCTTCCTCCTTCCCCCAGCTAAGCCCCCTCCCTCTGGGAGCTGCCAGTCAGAGGCACACCCCGGCCTCGGGGCCTGTTCCAGGAAAGGCTTCTTCGGGGCTCCATTTCCCATTGCCACTCCTTTTTTACTTCAGTCGGAAACCTCTTCCCCTAAATAAACTAAGCGAGTGGCTGTTGTCACAAAGGCCAATGTCACGTGATATTATTTCCAACTATGAACTGCTATCCTGGCCATCAGAGAGATGGAGAGGGAAGGAAGAGGGAAGAAGGGAGAGAGAAGGAGAAAAAGAGAATGAGAGAGAGGACAAAAGATGGAGAGAATGGAAGTGAGAACAAGGGTGAGAGTGCACCAGACAAAGCTTGATTGAGCACAAACTCTGGCTCTGGAAGTGCACCAGACCTCAGTTTCCTCCTCTCACCTAAGGGGCTTGCACCAGGTGAGCCTCTGGGGGCTTTTTCCCATCAGTAAAATGGAGCCTTAGTGATACTGAGATGCTCTCAGCTGAGAGGTAACTGCCAGTGCCTGGGGGGAGGGGAGGAAGGGGAGGCCCTCAACAAGGGCAGAATCAAGGCCCAAGCATCCCACAGCCGCTGCTGCCTCCAAGGGGGGCGCACCAGGTGTTCCCAAGCTGTCTCCTCCATTAGACAGGGACTCACGGGAGGCGGGGAATCTCTGGCCCTTCCTGGGGTCCCCAGGCTGGCCCAAGTAGTCAGAGAAGAGAGAAAGTGAAAAGACTCACTGGCTGCAGCCCCAAAGAGGAGGCTCCCACGGTCACAGGGTCGGAGGATGGCCCAAGCAGGCCAGTGCTGGTGACCCGAGGTCCAGGCCAAGGGGACCCAGGATGGGAGCCCGGCCCCGAGAGCTCCACGGTCCGGGGACCCAAGGGCGGCCAGAAACGCCCCCCCCCCCAGCCCACCTCCCCAAGCCAAGCCAGGCCGGCGTTCTTACGTGCTTGAAGCAGCTGACGGGGGCCGCCTTGTAATTGTGCTCCTTCAGGAACTTCCCCCAGTCAAAGCCCAGGACCAGCGCTGCGGGAGCAGAAGGGAGAAAGCCGGGGGGCTGCAGGGGCTCCGGCTGGGGTGCCCCTGCAGCCCCGCCCCCCCAGCTCCTAACACCCCAGCCTACCTGCCCCACCGGTCGCCATGAGGAAGGATGGGGCTAGTCCTGCAAGGGCCCTGGGGAAGGGGCATTTCTGGCAGCCAGTGGGAGAGGCCGGCCGGAGCCCAAGGTCGTGGGCTGAGCCTCCAGCCAGGCCCTCCCACCCCAGGCCAGGGGGGAGCTACCCATCCCACAGCCCAGCCTCCAGAAACCACTCCCATAGACTGGGAGCCAGAGCCGGCCCGCCCTGCCCCCGGGGCCGGGTTCCAACCCCCAAAGCTGGTTACAAAGTAAAGGCTTTCTCAGGCTGATCCAAAAAGTGAAGCCCCCAGGCCAGAGCGTGCCCTTGGACCCCTAACTGACCTTATTCACTCTAACAGACACAAAGCCTAGGCGGAGAGGGGGGGGGGGCAGCGGGCTGGCCCCTTCCCCAACAAGAACAGCACAGGGGGCGTCTCAGGGCCTGTGGGGTTCCTTTTTAAGACCACAAAATGACCCACTTCCTTGGAGAAAGAGTCCCTGGCAAAGGGGCTTACGCTGCTGGGGGTACACGTGTACCCCGAAGTGTGTGTGTCTCTGTCTGTATGTGAAGAGGGGACAGGATCTCTTGGGGAAATAAAGCTTGAGGAGAGGGGGCTCCCGAGGACCCCCAAGGAGCGACTCTCAGCTGTTCCCATCTCAGCCCCCACAGGCCTGTGCCCGCCCCCTCCTCACCGTCCTGCCCCGTTGGGGTCCCGTCCGCGAGCTGCCCCGTGCCCTGGGAGTGGAGGAAGGCGCCAATCTTGGCAGACCAGGCAGCCTTGTGAAGGACCTTGGCCTTCTTGGTGGGCGGCTTCCCCTGGAGGAGGCAGAGAAAGCAGACGCTGCTGCACAGTGTGCCGGCCCCGGGAGCCCCGGTGCAAGTGGGGAGGGCTGAGCTGGGAGACAGGGCCGGGGAGCCTGGGACGGCACAGGCCCGTCTGATGCTCGGCTTGAAGAGAGGCTCCCGTGGTCACAGAGTAAGAGGCAAAGCCAGGCCGGGGGCATTTGGGGCACGACTCCCGCCTTGGGGCATCCAGGCCAGCAGGTAAGGCACTAGGGCCCCTTGCCCCCCGAACAAGCCCGGCCCTTCTCAGTCCTCGGGGCAGGCAGGAGAGAGCAGGACGGGGGCTCAGTCGTGGGCCCTGGGAGGGGGGATTCCAGCCGGGAGAGGCGGAAGCCAGAGTCTCGGGGTGCTGGATTAAACTGTGAAGCCCTCCCCCTCCCGAGGGGGAGACCTAGGCTGGGAAATGGGGGTGATGCATCTGGAGGGAAATGGCTGCTGTTGCCATGCCTCTGAGGTCAATGTCTGTAAAAGCGAATACATTTTAATGGAAACCTGAGAGGCCGGCCTAGATCTGCCCTCCCCGCCATGGCCTCCCCACCCTCTGGCCCCAGGTCAGACTGCTGGGTCACTGGGCGAGGCCTTTTGCCCACAAGAAGCTCTTCCTTTATTCTGAGCCTCAGAAGCCCCGAGTGACCCAGCAGCCGGCCCTGCTCCGGCCTCCCGGGCAGAGGGGAGCGCGGCGGGGCCGGAGACTTTCTCCTTCCCTGGCCAGCCACTCCTCCGGAGAAGGAGCACCCAGTGCTTTGGCCTGTGACTGGCCAGGACCAGGGCTGAGGCGAGAAGACCTCCCCACACTGATCTCCAATCCGGCCTCAGACACTACCAAGCTGTGTAACCCTGGGCCTGAGGGACAGCTGTCTGCCTCAGTTTACTCCACCGTGAAATGGGAACAACAGCATGCTCAGCCCCATGCCTGGCACACAGTAGGTGCTGGTGCCTGTCCCTGGCCGTCCCTAGCGTCTCCCCACTACATTCTGGCTGTGGGCGGGGGCCGCTGGCCCAGAGCGCTCCACGTTCCGACAGTGGCCAGCAAAGAAGCCCCAGCTCCTGGGCCGGTCTGGAGCAGACACCGGAGGCAGGCCCCGCTCTGACAGGTGAGTCCCCGTGTGGGGTACTGGGAAGAGAGCCTGGAGGCCCTAATCCCTGCCCTGCCAGGCCCCTCTGGGCCTCAGCTCCCTCATCTGTAAAATGGGCTGATGGTAAGTCTTAGAGAAGTGGGGCTCCTGGCCTGGGAGAAGCCCCAAGCCCAAGATCTCCATGGAGGCAACGGAAGCTCCCTGAAGGCCAGCCCCGCCTCCCTTCCCAGGATGCTCCGGGGATAGGAGATCGAGCTCCGCTCTGCAGCAGGCCAGAGTGGGGGCTTCCGGCCTTCCCCGCGTCCCCTACCTGCAGCCTGGCCAGGATGCTGGCCTTCTTGGAGTTGGAGGAGTAGCTCCTGGAGCAGGAGACGCTGCAGAACCGCTTCGTCTTGGAGAAGAAGGCCTCCCTCGTGCCCACGATGCCGCACATCTCACAGACGGCTGGGGGGGAGGAAGAAGGTGACCCCGACGGCCGTGGCCAGGCCAGGGCCCCCTGAACGAGGGGAGGCCTAAGCCCCCCACGGGATGGTTAGAAACGCAGTGGGCAGCTCAGGGCCCCACGTCAGGGAGGGCTGGCAGGCAGGGCCCACCCCCAGGGCAGTCTCTCTGCCCACTCAGGGACTAAGTCGGCCATGGTCACAGCGGCAGAGGCGCAGGGACCGGGGCGGCAGGGAGGCTCATGTGCCCTCCACTCCCTAGGTCAGCTGTCCAGCTTCTCCCTGGCTGAGGGATGGTCTAATGGGAGAGAGGGGCGGGAGGGAAAAGAGAGCACCACATGGGACCGGATGTGGGGAAGGAGAGGAGCAAGCTGGTGGGGAAGGCCCTGGCCTCTGGATGGACCCCAGGGAAGGAAGAGCAGAGGGTCTGGCTGCCCTCAGCAAGAGAACTCCCAGCAGTGGGATCAGGAGCATCTGAGGAAAAAGCCCGGCCTTGGGAATGAGGAACCCCGGGTTCAAGTCCTGCCCCACACACTGGAACTTTGTGACTGTTGGCCTGCCTGGGTGTGAGATGAGGGGGTTGGACTGGGGACTGGCATATGGCCCCTGAGGCCAGGGAGGATCCGCCGAGGGGCAGGGGCCAGCTTGTGAGCCCCGCCCTTTGGCACTGGCCAGCACGGGACCCTCAGCCCTCTGCCAGGAGCTCCGACCTGAAGTCGGGACTTCCAAGTGCTAGCTTTAGGGCCACACAAGGCCTGGCCCCACACACAGAAGGAGGGTGCCGGGTGGGTCCGGCTCTAGCGGAGGCTGGAGCTTCAGGCTGGACAGCTGAGTGCAGAACTCCGGCAGCCTCCTCTGCCCCCCCTCAGGCAGGCTCTGAGGTTCCCCGTCCCAAGGGCTCACTTATCCAGGAAGTGCAGGGATGGGAGATCCCGACTCAGGCTTAGGCTGGACAGACGCCCCTAGACCTATCGGGCGCTGAGACACCGCTCGGAGACACACTGTGTGCGCGGCCACACGGCCCAGCCCTCAGAGGGCACCCTTCCCCTTCCCACTGCAGGGACTCCTGGAGAGCACCTGGCTCAGAGCCGCTGCCATCCTGGGATCGAGGGGTGGTGGGGCTGGGTATCAGCAGGGGAGACGTGGGCAGCTCCCCGGCTTCCCGGTCGTTCAGCTCATTCTCGTTATCACTGGACTCTTCCAGGTAGGAGCTGCTCTCACTGCCCAGGCTGCTGTTGTAACCTCGGAAGCTATCGTATCCTCCAAAGAGGTCCAACTCCTCCTCCTCCTCCTCTTCTTCCTCTTCATCATCATCTTCCTCTTCCTCCTCCTCCATCCTCTCAGAGGAGGGAATCTCCTAGGGGGGAAAAGGGAAGGAGAGTTAGAGAAGATCAGGAGGTGAAGGAGATTAGAGGGATGCCCCTCGGCCGTTGGCCCCGCTGGGTCTGCACAAAGCCCGTGGTTCCCAACAGCCCTGTGAAAAGTCCATCCAGTCGGTGATAAAGTGGCTTTTCTCCTCAGGAGGGAGGGCTGCTGGGATGCAGGGGACCAAAGGGATGTTTCCACACGTGGTGGAGCAGGGATGACCCCAGGAGCGTCCGTTCTCCCTCTACTTCCCCCAGCAGCCTCTATCAGCTGCCTTTACTAGTCCCTGCCCCGTGCCCAGAGCAGCGCCACGCCATGCAGCCGGACCCAAGCAGCCATTAATGAGCCCGAGACCCGGGAATGGGGCTGGAGGCCCAGGAGTGGGCCCGAGACTCAGGAATGGGCCAGAGGCCTGGGAATGGGACGGAGGCCCGGAGTGGGGCCGGAGGCCCGGGAATGGGACTGAGGCCCGGGAATGGGACGGAGGTCCAGGGGCCCGAGGCCTAGGAGTAGGCCCGAGAGTGGGGCCTGAGGCCCAGGAGTGGGATGGAGGCCCGGGAGTGGGCCCGAGACTCAGGAATGGGCCAGAGGCCCGGGAATGGGACGGAGGCCCGGGAATGGGGCAGGAGGCCCGGGAATGGGACCAAGGCCCGGGAAAGGGACGGAAGCCCGGGAGTGGGGCTGGAGGCCCGGGAATGGGACCAAGGCCCGGGAATGGGACCGAGGCCCGGGAATGGGACCGAGGCCCGGGAATGGGACCGAGGCCCGGGAATGGGACAGAGGCCCGGGAATGGGACCGAGGCCTGGGAATGGGACGGAGGTCCAGGGGCCCGAAGCCTAGGAATAGGCCCGAGAGTGGGGCCTGAGGCCCAGGAGTGGGATGGAGGCCTGGGAGTGGGCCAGAGGCCTGGGAATGGGACGGAGGCCCGGGAGTGGGGCCGGAGGCCTGGGAGTGGGGCCGGAGGCCTGGGAGTGGGGCAGGAGGCCCGGGAATGGGACCAAGGCCCAGGAAAGGGATGGAAGCCCGGGAGTGGGGCCGGAGGCCCGGGAATGGGACCAAGGCCCAGGAATGGGACCGAGGCCCGGGAAAGGGACGGAGGCCCAGGGGCCCGAGGCCTAGGAGTAGGCCCGAGAGTGGGGCCTGAGGCCCGGGAGTGGGATGGAGGCCTGGGGGCCCGAGACTCGGGAATGAGCCCACCCCATTCTGATTAAACCCGAGCTTCCTTGGAGAAGGGGACAAACGGGGCCTTTCCGCCGGCAGGACATGGCAATGGAGAGGAAGGGAATGGACGTGGAAGGGAGACCAGGAGTCCCTGCCCGGGAGATGGGAGCACAGCAATAACTGTACGGAGAGCTTAGAGTCACGAACAATGAGAAAAACACCAAGTCAAGTAACTCATAGCAAGGGCAAAGCTGCGGAGAGACCAGCGGTCCCCAGCGGGGCGGGGGGAGCACCAGTGAGCCCTGGGCAGGCTCCCCCAGAAAGAGGCACGACGTCTATGATAAGTCGGTCCAGGCACTCCTGGAAGCGCGGGGGCGGCCCGGGAGAGGTACAGGGCCGCAATGCTGCTGATGACAATTCGGAGAAAACCCAGAAAGGCGGCATTGCTGCCGGCCACAGGGGCTGCCCAGGGGCTGCAGGGCAGACAGAGGAAAGGCCGCAGGCGAGAGATGCCCCCACACGAAGCCAAGGCAGCGAGCGTCCGGCTTCCAAGGGCCCGGGACGAGACGCTCGCCTCCTCCCGGCAGGTCCTGACCGCAGCCGAGTGTGCGCTGCTTTACCAACCAGTGAGGACGCTGCTGGTGGTGACTGGAGCTTCAAGCAAAGCTGCCATTCGTGCGGGGGGCTGGGCCTGGGAGCCTGGCCGGGGTCCCCCATACTCTCCAGAGAATTCCAAGCATTCACACCTCCATAGAGATGATGGGAGTGTCTGCAGAGATTCCAAGGGACTTCGAAGGGAGACAGAAGATGCAAACCGAGCCTTGCAGGCTCCTGGGTTTCCAGCACACAGTAGGTGCTTAATAAATATGGACTGACCAGACTGGGACTCCTTTCCTCTCCAAGTAGGACCACACCCCTAAGATGAATAATAAAATACATTTACTCTTCCCTGGCTTGTTAAAGCCATTGGGTTTAGAACTAGAGAATCTTAGAGATATTAACTCGGCCCAATGCCCTGATCAGTGGGAACCAATAAAGATTTGTGAGGTACACATGAAAGCAATAAAGAGGCAGTCCGGTGGGGGAGGGGAGGGAGCTGGGCTCTCAGTAAGTCAAGCCGAGCAGCATTTATTAAGCACCTAGTGTAAGCCTGACAGGCCGAGCTCGGACTGCCTGAGTGGGGGTGAGTCTGCACCTTAAACCGTTCGGTAAAGCCGGGATATGGGGAGTCTTCCCGCAGAGGGACGTCCCCGGGCCACGACCGCGAACGAGACTCCGGACCGCGCTGCCAATCAGCACGGGTGAGGGGGAGTCAGCTCCCTTGGGAGTTCCCTCTAAGGAAACGGAGGGCTCCGTACCCGGGACACACACACACTAAGGCCCCGGCGCCCCACAGCCCAGTGCCTGCGCCTCTGTGCCTCAGTTTCCCCATCTGTAAAAGTGGGTCTGTGCTAAATCGCCCGCGAGGTCACTTGCAGCGGTGCCAGGCGAGCGTTCCGGTAGCGTATGCACGCACGTGGTTTGTGTCCCACCTCTGCGCCTGCGCATGCCTCAGTTTATTCACCCTTTAAGGGACAAAGCTTCCCGTGCCCCCCAGCTTCCCCAGGAAGAAGCCCCCTCCGCGGCCCAGGCTGGCCACAGGATGCGGGGATCTGAGCCCACTCACCTCGTGGCCCCGCTCCATGAGGCCGCCTAGGCCGCGAAGCGCGAGGCCCGAAGTCCGAAGCCCGAAGCCCGAAGTCCGAAGCCCGAAGCCCGAAGCCCGAAGCCCGAAGATCTCACCGTGAGCCCGCCGCCGCCATGGCCGCCGCGCCTTCCGCCCGCACGAGGCCCATTGGCCGTCGTTCTCCGACGGCCGACCAATCGCCGCAGAGAGCAGCAGGAAGACCCGCCCACATCCTGGCATATGCTCTCGTGGGGGGACGCTAAGCCTTGTGGGGGGTGTAGTCCTGGGAGTAGGACGACGACGAGGCGGGACAGAACGTAGAGGAGATTGGGAGAGGCGATTGCCTGCTGTATCCTTCTGGCCTAGGATTGTGGCTGAAAGTGGCCTCGGAGACCGTGTAGTCCAGCCCCTGTTATGCAGAGAGCCCGTGGGAGCCCATGGAATCTTAAAGCTTGAGTTGGGAGAGATCTCAGAGGCTCTCTAGGCCAGTGGCCCCATTATATAGAAAGGGAAATTGAGGCCCAGGAAAGTGACAGGATTCCAAGAATGGAGCTGAAAGAGACCTCGGAAGCAGTGCAGATCAGCCCTCTCGTTATGCGGAAGGGGAAATTGTGGCCAGGGATTGACAGCATCCTAGAAAGGATCCCAGAAGGGATGCCACAAGCCATCCAGTCTGGTTCCTCATCTTATTCAAGGGGAAACTGAGGCCCGCATCATGCCTTAGGTCACACAGATTACTAGAATCAGAACTACATGCTCTATGTCAAGATCAGTTTATAGAATTACAGATTACAGGCTGCATAGATTAAAGAATTATAAATTACAGCTGGAAGGGACCTTAGACACCATCTAGTGCAACCCCCCCCAAACCCCCTCATTTTACAGAGGAGGAACCTGAGGTTCAGAATGAGGAAGCTTCTCGTCCAGGATATTGAAGCTGATAAACCGCAGAAAAGAGGTTCAAAGCTAAGTCCCATGTTTCCAAGGATGTTCTTAGTTAGCACTTTACTATTTGGAAGCTGCACGAGTCAGTGACAGCTTCATCCCACCCCCACTTCATCCCCAGAAAAGGAGCTCCTTTGTGCTTTTGCAAATAGCATATAAATGCCCGGCCTGCTCCCTGGGCCTCTGCTCCTTACCGTTCTCATTCTCCTTCCAATGAGGAACCCCTCCACCTATGCAGATCGGTACTTTCTCTGCAATTTACAACCATTGAGAGTTGTCTGCAGCACTAAAGTTAATGAATTCCCAGGATGGTGCAGAAACAGGCTTTGAACTTAGGTCTTTCTGACTCCCAGGACTCTCTGCCCATTAAGCCTTGTTACCTCTCATAGTCTGTCTAATTTCCCTCTCATTGTCAAGTGCATCACCCTCCTCCCATCCCATGAGCTCCCAACCCTGGAATCATCCTAGACTCTCTAGTCCCACCTCACTCACACAGACACAAACCCATATCCAAGCTGATGCCCAGAGTGGTCAATTTCTCCTTTGCAGGATCTTGTTGATTTCTCCTCTGCGATTTCTCATGTTCACCCTTGCAGCATCTCTTGTGGATTTCACATCTGCAGCATGTCTTGTCGATTTCACTTCTGCAGCATTTTTTGTCGTTTTCACCTCTGCATCATCTCCCAAAAATGTCCCCTTCTCTTCTCTGACCCTACCATCAATCTGATGCAGACTATATATATATATATATATATATATATATATATATATATATATATATATATATATATATATATATATATATATATATATATATATTTAAAATAATATAATAAAAATCACATCCAGAGAGAGAGCTGTGATTGTGAATGCGAAACAGTATTTTCACCTTTTTGTTTCTTTGCTTTCCTTTGGGTCTGATTTTCCTTGCACAAAATGGTGAATGTGGAAATACACTTAGAACGTTTGCACATATTTAATCTACATCAAATTACTTGCTTTCTTGTGGAGGGTGGCGCAAGAGAGGGAGGAAGAGAAATTTAGAACATAAAAGTTTTACAAAAAATGTAGTTGAAAACTATCTTTTTCAGAGACGTCTGGAGAGACTTATAAAAATTGAGACTGAGTGAAATGAGCAGAACCAAGAGATCATTTTTGTACACAGCAACTACAAGACTTTACAATGATCAATTCTGATGGACATGGCACTTTACAACAGTGAGATGATTCAGGCCAGTTCCAATGATCTTGTGATGAAGAGAGCCATCTATACCCAGAGAGGGGACTGTGGGAATTAAATGTGGATCACAATATAGCATTTTCACCCTTTTTGTTGTTTTTTTTGCTTGTATTTTGTTTTCTTTCTTGGTTTTTTTTTTTCCTTTTCAATCTGATTTTTCTTGTTCAGCAAGATAATTGTATAAATATGTGCATATATTTGATGTAATATATTTTTTTTACCATGTTTAACATAGATTAGATTACTTGCTATCTAGGAAAGGGAGTGGGAGGAAAGGGAGGGAAATTTGCAACACAAGATTTTCCAAGAATCAGTGTTGAAAAATTATCCATGCATATGTTTTGAAAATAAAAAGCTTTAATAAAAAAAGAAAACTATCTTTACATGTATTTATAGAAAAATAAAATCTATTAAAGAATATTTAAATATATATTTTAAATAATATAATAAAAATAAATGCAGCTAAGAGGTGCAGTGTATACACTGTATATTTTATATTTCATATAATTTTATATTTTACATAACTTTAGCAAAGTTGCAGGATACAAAATAAATCCACATAAATCATCAGCATTTTTATACATCACTAACAAAATCCAACAGCAAGATTTACAAAATGGAGAAATTCCATTTAAAATAACCTTCGATACAATAAAATATTTGGAAATCTCTCTGCCAAGGGAAAGTCAGGAACTATATGAGCAAAACTACAAAACACTTTCCACACAAATAAAGTCAGATCTAAACAACTGGAAAAAATATCAAGTGCTCTTGGATAGGTCGAGGGAATATAATAAAGATGACAATATTACCTAATCTATTTATTTAGTCTGTACCAATCAAACTCCCAAGAAACTATTTTACTAACCTAGAAAAAATAACAGAATTCATCTGGAAGAACAAAAGGTCAAGAATTTCAAGGGTACTAATGAAAAAAATGCAAATGAAGATGATCTAGCTGTACCAGACCTAAAAACTATATTATAAAGCAATGGTCATCAAAACCATTTGGTACTGGCTAAGAAATAGAATAGTTAATCAGTGGAATAAGTTAGGTTCACAGGACAAAATAGTCAATAACTATAGCAATTTAGTGTTTGACAAATCCAAAGATCCCAGCTGTTGGGATAAGAACTCACTATCTGACAAAAACTGCTGGGAAAATTGGAAAATAGTATGACAGAAACTAGGCATTGATTGACACATACTTAACACTGTATACCAAGATAAGGTCGAAATGGGTTCATGATCTAAACATAAGAATATTATATCATATATATGACATAGGATAGTTTGCTTCTCAGATCTGTGGAGGAGGAAGGAATTTCTGACCAAGGAAGAACTGGAGTTCATTATTGATCACAAAATAGATCATTTTGATTATATTAAGTCAAAAAGTTTTTGTACAAACAAAACTAATGCAGACAAAATTAGAAAAGAAGCAATAAATTGGGAAAACACTTTTACATTCAAAGGTTCTGATAAAGGCCTCTTTTCTAAAATATAGAGAATTGAATCAAATTTATAAGAATTCAAGCCATTCTCCAATTGATAAATGGTCAAAGGATTTGAACAATTTTCAGATGAAGACATTGAAACTATTTCTAGTCATATGAAAAGGTGCTCTAAATCACTATTGATCAGAGAAATGCAAATTAAGACAACTCTGAGATACCACTACCCACCTGTCAGATTGGCTAAAATGACAGGAAAAGAAAATGACGAATGTTGGAGAGGATGTGGGAAAACTGGGACACTGATACATTGTTGGTAGATCTGTGAATGGATCCAACCATTGTGAAGAGCGATTTGGAACTATGCTCAAAAAATTATCAAACTGTGCATACCCTTTGATCCAGCAGTGCTTCTACTGGGATTATATCCCAAAGAGATCTTAAAGGAGGGAAAGGGACCCACATGTGCAAAAATGTTTGTGGCAGCCCTCATTGTAGTGGCAAGGAACTGGAAACTGAGTGGATGCTCATCAGTTGAAGAATGGCTGGGTAAATTATAGCATATGAATGTTATGGGATATTATTGTTTCATAAGAAATGACCAACAGGATGATTTGAGAGAGGAAAGACTTACATGAACTGATGCTAAATGAAGTGAGCATTGTACACAGCAACAAGAAGATTATACGATGATCAATTCTGATGGGTCTTTCTTCAACAATGAGATGATTCAAACCAGTTCTACTTGTTTAGTGATGGAGAGAGCCATCTACACCCAGAGAGAAGACTGTGGAAACTGAGTGTAAATCACAACATAGCATTCTCACTCTTTTTGCTGCTTGCTTGCATTTTATTTTGCTTCTCTTTTTTTCTTGTCTGGCACAATACTTATATAAATATGTATACATTATATTGTTTTTAACATATATTTCTACCATGTTTAACATGTATTGGACTACTTGCCATCTAGGGGAGGGTGTGAGAGAAGGGGGGAAATTGGAATACAGGGTTTTTCAAGAGCTAATGTTGAAGAATTGTCCACGCATATGTTTTGGAAAAAAAAAAAAAAAAAGAAAGATAACTGTCCAATAAGTTGTTTGCTCTCCAGTTAAGTTCCTCTTAGCCAGAAGCAGGAGGCAGGAGCAGTCCAGGCACAATCTATGCTCCCTGCTCTGGCCTCAGTGTCACAAATGCTAAATCATAGGATTGCAGATTTAAAACTGAAAGGGACAATAGAAAGCATGGAATCCATTATCCATTTTTCTAATAGGTAAAGCGAGTAAAGCTCATACTGGTTACACATCTAGTAAGTATCAAAGGTGGGATTTGGGGCCTTCCAGACTTTAAATGCAGTGCCCTATTCACTATGCCAAGTTGCCTTATGGGTTGGAGTAAATGCGCTAGATTTTAAGGAATTTGGAAATGGAACAAGGAAGAAAGGCATTCTAGGCACAAAAAAATGAGTTTGAGCAAAGGTCTAGAGGCAGGAAAGCACAGGAAACAACATATTCCAAATATATCTCTGCAGTCCTAATTGACAGAGCATAGAAAAAAAATAGAAAAGTATGAGAAATGATTAGAAATATACCATGCTTTCTGCTGCAGCACCCTTGAGACTTGCCTTCTGCCCTGCAGCAGAACCTCCTATACTATGCTTTCTACTCTCAATCAGAATTGAAAATGTTTAAGAAACTGTTCCATTTTTTTGGTATCCTCAGTATTTAGAGCAATGAATATTTTTCCATTTCAATTCCTTTTTACAGAGGTACAAGAGAAGGAAAATGATTTGTTCAAAGTCATTGATTGAACCTCACCCCTCTGACTCCATTGATACCCTCAGATTGTGTGTCAAAATCCCCTCAACACAGTTATCAAACTGGACTAAATGGCAAAGGAGAGCAGATAAAAGGAAGAATACACTATTGTCTAAAATGAGGAAGAAGGAAGAAATTGCCATTTCATTTGATTGTGAGGGAGGAGACAACCATACAAACATGGATGAAGGGATGTGGAAAGCGGGGGTTTGATGAACCTCACTCTTACCTAAAATCAAAAAAGAGAGTTGAAAACACACATAGAATATCAACATCAACCATCTCAACCCAGAGGAGAAAAGGTGGGAAAGATTAAGAGAGAATAATGGTGGAGAGGAAGTAGTCACAAACCAAATCAATATCCTCATACTCCAAGAGATTAAAATTAAAGAGAGAAAGAAAAGAACAGAATCAGAGGGATGTGAAATGAGACATACATTTCTGTACATAGCTATGTGAGAATTTTTTTGTCTGATTGTGCTTACTTGTTGCAAAGCATTCCCTGCCTTTCTTTTTAAGTGGAGTGGGAAGGGATGGCACTTGAAGAGGAGTGAAAGAGGGTTAGCAAATTGATTGGATGCAATTAAAACATTTCTTTAAAGGCACAAAGAGTTCCGAAGAAAGTTCAAAAGGAAGTCCAGACAACTTTGAAAATAACATGTGATATAGAACCTATTATCAAATTATCTTCTCAAAGAGGGAGGTAGGGATGTAGGGAAGGAGAGAATTTGGAATTCAAAATTTTAAAAGATGAATATTAAATTTTATTTTTGCATGTAATCTCAAGAAAATAAAATACTAAACAAATAAAAAATGAAAATAATGAAAATGACATGTGGCATTTATTATGTACTTTTATTTATTTTTTGTTAAAGCTTTTTAATTTTCAAAACATATGCATGGATAATATTTCAACATTGACCCTTGCAAAACCTTGTGTTCCATATTACATATTTTTAAAAACAAAACAAAAAACCCTCAGTGTTATGAAATAGAGATTTGTGGTTTCATATACAATTCCATTTGGTTGGCAATGCTTTTTTCATGTGTTGAAGCTCAAAAAGGAAAAAAAATGAGAAAGAAAACAAAATGCAAGCAAAAACAACACAATTTTAAAACAGGAGAAAACATATTATGTACCTGTAAATGTGTAAATCATTTCCCCCTGAAGAGAATGTTCCATTTTGTCTCCAGAGTCTAGAGGCTAACTTAGTATTGCACAGTAGGCATTTAACAAATGCTTGTTGATTACCTTTTATCCTGGCTTTGCTAGTTACTCTCTATGAGTGGAGTTCTCTGTTGGCTCTGAATTCTGTGTTTCAAAATGATGATGATGATGATGATGATGATGATGATGATGATGATGATGATGATGATGATGATAAAGATCAGCTCAATTCACAGAAGAGAAAATAGAGCAACATCTCCTCCCCTAACATTGTAATCATTGACATGGAAGCAAATTGTGAATCTGATCCAACTTCTCCCACACTGGTTGCTAAGCAATGGGTGTTCCTTTTGCCCTATGAGGCTGCTGTGTGGAGCTGCCTCCAGGACCAGAAAGGATGCATCTGAAGCTATAACTTGGGCACTCATTCCTTTGGGCTTGGCAGAAGTCAACCATCCTGAGTAATGAGCAGGTCTCATCTCCAACTCCTCCCACAAAGTCCCCTTCAGAACTTCTGGCTTCGCTGTCTTTCCTTTGTACTTTCAGCACATTTTAAGGGTTTAAAAATGTTGACTGACTGGTCCAGGATTTAGTACGGAAAGTGATTCTAGAAATTATCAAGTCCAATCTGGCCATTTTTCAGATGAGGTCCATTGCTTAAGGTCACTGGGCCAATTATCAGGAAAGTTGGGCTTGGAATAAATTATTCAATCGATAACTATTAATGAAGGCTTCAGAGTCACATGAGACATGAGGGGACAGGATGGGAATAGAATGGTGATTATAATTTGTTCCAGCTGGAAGCCAGGTCCTCTAATTTCAAATCCAGTGCACTGTCCATTTAAGGGAGAGGAAGAGAGAAAAGGAAGGAACAAACATTTATTAAACTCCTAAGATGTGTCAGGTACTCCTCTAAGTACTTTACAAATACTGTCAATTGATCTTTACATCTATCCTGGAAATAGGCTATTATTATTTGTATTTTGCAGAGGAAGAAACTGAGGAGATGTGCTCATCAGGGGTCATTCAATCCAGCTGACATTACTGAGAGAAGGTAGTTAAACTTTGCCTTGTAGGACCAACTTGGGGGGGGATTTGAAGGGAATAAAGATACCTGCTAGTTCAATTTGGCCAACTAAAGATGTAGACAGTGCCAAATATTTCTCTTAGTGGCCTGTTCTTGGATTTGTGTGGGTATGTTTTAGTCACCTTGTCTATCCCTGAAGAAACAGGACAAGGCAACACAGTGAACTTGGAATTGGGACATCTGTGTTCAAATCCCAGATACCACTAGCTGTATGACCTTGGACAATCATTTCTTTTCTCTTGCTGCCTCAGTACCTCAACTATAAAATGAGCCAGAGAAGGAAATGACAAATCATTCCAAGTATCTCTGCCAAGAAAACCCGAAATAGGATCACCAAGATGAAGAGGTAAAATAAGCACCAGGAGCAGTATATAGAAATAGTTTTGGGAGAGCAATTGATTGTAAAAAGATTATATTAAAAAATAGCATAATAGAAATTCAGTTCGCAACATGGAGCAACAATGATAAGACATCTATCATAGATTACAAAGTTTTGCTATTTATTGTGTGAATTAATACACAGGAATTATCAAAGAAAGGGGTTTTAACAATCAACAAAGAGAAAGACAAGTTCCCCAATAGAACTCCCAGTTAACCAGAAAGTAGATGCTATTAAAGGGAATATACCATGAAGTGGTATTGACTGGCAGGCTAAATCCAAAAGAATTAGCTATAACATTATGCTCTCTTCAACAATGAGATGATCCAAATCAGTTCCAATTGTTCAGTAATGAAGAAAACCAGGTACACCCATTGAAAGAACTATGGGAAATGAGTGTGGTCCACAACATGGCATTTACACTCTGTTTGTTTGCATTTTTGTTTTCCTTCTTAGGTTATTTTCATCTTCTTTCTAAATCCTATTTTTCTTGTGCAGCAAGATAACTGTATAACTATGTATACATATATTGGATTTAACATGTATTTTAGCGTATTTAAATACATAAATAAATATGAGACTGTCTGCCATCTAGGGGAGGGGGTGGGGGGAAGGAGGGGAAAAGTTGGAACAGAAAGTTTCACAAGGGTCAATGTTGAAAAATTACCCATGCATATGTTTTGTTAATAAAAAGTTATAAAAAAAGAATTAGCTATAACAAAGAGAAAGATACCAGAGGCAATATGGAGGGGGAGGAAAGAAGAAAGACACCATGAGGCAAGATGCCATGGCAGGCTAATCCTAAAAGGGATTTAGGGAAGATCTACACCATGAATGGATCTTTTATGGGAAAGTATAACTTCAGGGGTTGACATCATAACTTGGATTTCTGACTGGATAAAGATGGGGTTCTAAAAACTCCTACTTGAGGTAGGACTGAAATAAAAGTCCACTTGAACCAAAGACCTAACAAGAACAAAAGGCTCACTTAAGACTGAGCTGATCCCATCAGAGCCCTTCTTGATTGCCCCAGAGAGTATCTGCTAATGCCCACCTAACTACCCAGGACCTCATGAAAGAGTCAGACAGAAGCAACAAAAACAGATTTTAACTGTTAAATAGAAAGAGTGAGATAGAAAACTTCGAAGAGCCTTTGTATCCCTAAATCTATGACCTCTGATCAGAAATACTAGCAGAAGGGGAAAAATGGGTGAATTAGATATTGAGGTTATTGATAGGCCTGGAGAAGTGATAATCATCATATTTCTGTGACTTAGAATGTGTCTTCCATGCAACCTTGTGGATTAATTTTTGACTGACATTTGCATAGTACTTTAAGGTTTGCTAAAGGTTTCTATGCATGTATCTCATTACCCCCATTTACAGATGAGGAAACTGAGATGGAAAAAGATTGCTTAGGGTAAGCAGATATCTAAGGTAGGATTCAAATTCAAATTTCCCTGAGTCCAAATTCAGCATTTTTACCCAGAAAGGCAGTTTTAATAATTCTAGAATGCCATTATTTATTTCCTATGTGAGAAATAATTCATTTGAATGCCTACTCTATTTGAATAAACATTAATCAGTTTGATATTCTAAATAAATTTTAATTGTAAGAATTGGATGAGGATTTAGTTTCCACCGAGTTAAATTTTTCAAAAATCAGAAAAATGAAACTTAAATAAGAGAAATGCAACTTGAATTGGAGAAATAAAACTGAAACCTAAGAAATAAAACCTAAAGGTTAGGCTGGTGTGGAACAAAGGAAATGAAACTTATAGAGGAAATTAGAATAAAAAACAAACTATTGGTAGGTACAGAAGGGTTGTATACACACTCAAATATGGGTAAAAGAAAATAAGGGCTGGGGTCACTGAAATATGGGGACTAAGAGTTATAATTGGGAGAGGGACTGCCAGTATAGTCACTTATGGGGAACTATGACCGAATAAGGTAAATGCTGATAAGAGACGTATATTAGAGGTTGGAATTCACATTCACCTGGAGGAATCAGGAGCTCCAGAAGGATTATAACCTCTGTAGCACCCAGTCAATGGGAAATCAGGAGAATTTTATGCTTTAGTTTGTCTGTGTCTTCTTCAAGTGTTTGCTTCTAGACACCCTTTCTTGTGAGATTATGAATAAAAATCGTTTCCTGGCTTTAGCAGCGAGTCTATAGAGTTCTTGGTAAGGCCTTTTGTTTCTTACAAGAATAGATACATTCCTTTGGGGGCCTCCATCCTCAGAAGATCAGTGCAGGACCAGGAGAGCAAGCACCACACTTTTCCCCAGATCAGATAACCTTGGAAGTACCAAAAACTTCCAAATCTACAGAACTAGCTCTGAAAGCAGCTGTGTGAAAAATCCAGAAATTTCAGACACTGCCTCTCCATTCTCCATGTACAGAACAAAACCAAACATTAACATAAAGTTCCAAATCAAAAAATAGAGTGGGAAAATAAGCAAGCAACAACAACAACAAAGAACCTGACCATAAAAAGCTATTCTGAGGACAGGGGAGATGAAGAAACAGAGGAAAACAAGAAAGTCAAAACAGCTAAAAGTAAAACCTCAAAGAAATATGTGAATTGGGCACAAGCCCAACAAGAATTCTTGGAAGAGCTGAGAAATGATTTTTTTAAATCAAATAAGAATGGTAGAGGAAAAATTAGGCAATGAAATGAAATAAAAGGAGGAAAATTATGAAAAGAATTGACAATTAACAGGGTAAAAGAGACACAAAAAATGCTGAAGAAAATAATTACCTTAAAAATTGAATTGGCAAAAAGGAAAAAGGTACAAAAGATCACTGAGAAAAAAAACTATGAAAGAAAGAACAAACAAAATAGGTGAAAATACATGATTTGATCCACATTCAGTCTGTATAATTCTCTCTGAATGTGGAATGTGAATGTGGATTTTCCAACCCAAGTTAGACAACTAATTTTTTTTATTCTCTTTTTACATTGTACACAGAAATAATAATATTATTTGACAATCTACTGTGAGGAACTTGACTCATTTTCAACGAGGTAATTTAAGACAATTTCAATAGACCTATGATGTAAAGAACCATCTGCATTCAGAGAGAGAACTGTGGAGGCTGAATGTAGATTGAAGCATAGTATTTTCATCTTTTTGTTGTTGCCGTTGTGTGCTTTTTTTCCCTTTTTTTTTTTTCCCTTTTGATCTGATTTTTCTTGAGCAGCATCAAAAATATGGAAATATGTTTAGTAGAATTGCACATATTTAACCTATAAAGGATTGCTTGCTGTCTTGGGGAGAGGGAAAAGAGGAGAGAGGAAGGAAGAAAAATTCAGAATACAAGGTTTTGCAAAGATGAATTTTGAATTATGAAATGCAAAATGGATAATTTTTATTACATTAAATTTAAAAGGTTTTGTGCAAAAAAAAAAAAAAAAAAAAAACCCAAACCCAAACCCAAAACCAAAAACAAACAAACAAACAAAAAAAAACTAATGTACCTTGAATTCAGGAGGACCGGAGTTCAAATCTGGTCTCAGACACTTAACACTTCCTAGCTGTGTGACCCTGGGCAAGTCACTTAACCCCAGCCTCAGGTTAAAAAACAAAACAAAACAAAACAAAACAAAAAAAACACTAATGTAACTAGGATTAGAAGGGAAGCAGAAAGCTAGGGGGGGAAATTTCACTTCTAATGTTTCTGATAAAGGCCTATTTCTAAAATATATAGAGAATTGACTCAAATTTATAAGAATGCAAACCATTTCCTAGTTGAAAACTGATCAAAGGATAAGAACAGATAATTTTCAGATGAAATGCTCTAAATCACTATTGATGAGAGAAATGCAGATGAAGACAACTCTGAGGTACCATTTCACACCTCTCATATTGGCTAAGATGATTAAAAAAAAAAAGATAATGATAAATGTTGGAGGGGATATGGAAAAACTGGGACACTAATGCATTGTTGATGGAGTTGTAAAATGATCCAACCTTTCTGGAGAGCAATTTAGAACTGTGCCCAAAGGGCTCTCAAATTGTGCATAGCTTTGATCCACTCTGTCTATACTGGATCTATATCCCAAAGAGATCATAAAAAAGGGAAAAAATGTGAAAAAAATTTTTGTAGCAGCTTTTTTTGTAGTGGCAAGGAACTGAAAATTGAGTCAATGGCCATCAGTTGGGGAACAGTGATGATATATGAAGGTAATGGACTATTATTGTTCTATAAGAAATTATGAGAAGACTGATTTCAGAAAAGCCTGGAAAGACTTATGTGAATTGATGCTGAGTGAAGTGAGCAGAACCAGGAGAACATTATACATGGCAACAACAAGATTATGTCATGATCAATTTTGATGGACTTGGTTCTTTTCAGCAATGAGTTTGATTCAGGCTAATTCCAATCGGCTTGTGATAGAGCCATCAGCATCCAGAGAGAGAACTATGGAGACTGAATATGGATCAAATAATAGATAATATTTTCGCCTTTTGTGGTTATTTTTGTTTGTGTGTTTGTTTTTTTCTCTTTCTCATGGTTTTTTTTCCCTCTTTTTGATCTGATTTTTCTTGTGCAGTATGACAAATGTGGAAATACGTTTAAAAGAATTGCATATTTAACTTATCCTGAATTACTTGCTGTCTAGGGGAGGAGGAAAGTGGGGAGAGAGGAAGAAAAATGTTGAACACAAGGTTTTGCAAAGGGAATGATGAAAACTATCTTTGCATGTGTTTGGAAAAATAAAATACTATTAAAAAAAAGTTCTCTTTTATATTTTTTAATCAGAAAAAAATCTGCTTTTTCTCTCTCCCATCCTAATCCTATTGAGAGTGAAAGAAAAACAAAACCTCTGTTAGAAACACATACAACCAAGCAAAACAAATTCTCACATTGGCTATGTGGAAAAAAACTTGTCTTATTCTGAAGCTTGAGTCCTTCACCTCTCTATCAGGAGATGGAAACCTATTTCATCATGAGTCCTCTGGAATCTTGGCTAGTCATACTCATTAGATTTCTTGAATCTTACAAAGTTGTTTCCTGGATAATTAGTCCTACCTATCTCATTTTGGGGTAAATTTCAATAAGTATGGTCCCAGAATGTTCAGACCCATAGATATTCCTTAAAATGATGAGAAATAATTAAAATATTTTTAATTAAAGGTTCTTATTTTCAAAACATATGCATGTGTAATTTTTCTACACTGACCCTTGCAAAACTTTATGTTCCAATTTCCCCCTCTTCTCCCTATCCTCTCCTCTAGATGGCAAGTAATCCAATACATGTTAAACATAGTAAAAATATATGTTAAATCCAATATATTTATATAATTATCTTGCTGCCCAAGAAAAATCAGATCAAAAAGGGAAAAAATGAGAAAGAAAATAAAATGCAAGCAAACAACAACAAATAGAATGAAAACGTTATGTTGTGAACCACACTCAATTCCCACAATCTTCTCTGTGGATGTAGATAGCTCTCTTCATCATAATATCATGGGAACTGACTTGAATCACCTCAATGTTGAAAAGTGCCAGGGCAGGGCTAGGTGGTATAGCAGATAGGGCACCAGTCCTGAAGTCAGGAGGAACTGAGTTCAAATCTAACCTCAGACACTTAACACATCCTGGCTGTGTGACCCTGGGCAAGTCACTTAACCCCAATCGCCTCAGCAGAAAAGAAAGAAAGAAAGAAAAGAGCCACATCCATCAGAATTGTTCATCACAAAATTTTGTTGCTGTGTACAATGATCTCCTGGTCCTGATCATTTCACTCAGCATCAGTTCATGCAAGTCTTCCTAGGCCTTTCTGAAATCCTGTTGGTCATTTCTTACAGAACAATATTATTCCATTACATTCATAAACAATAACTTATTCAGCCATTCCCCAACTGATGGGCATCCACTCAATTTCCAGTTTCTGGCCACTACAAAAAAGAGCTGCCACACTCTTTTGTTGTAGCTAGAAGCTGGAAGATGAATGGATGTCCATCAATTGGAGAATGGTTGGGTAAATTATGGTATATGAAGGTTATGGAATATTATTGCTCTGTAAGAAATGACCAGCAGGAGGAATACAGAGAGGCTTGGAGAGACTTAAATCAACTGATGCTGAGTGAAATGAGCAGAACCAGAAGATCATTATACACTTCAACAACAATACTGTATGAGGATGTATTCTGATGGAAGTGGATATCTTCAACATAAAGAAGATCCAACTCACTTCCAGCTGATCAATGATGGACAGAAACAACTACACCCAGAGAAGGAACACTGGGAAGTTAATGTAAATTGTTAGCACTACTGTCTATCTACCCAGGTTACTTATACCTTCCGAATCTAATACTTATTGTGCAACAAGAAAATGGTATTTACACACATATATTGTATCTAGGTTATATTGTAACACGTGTAAAATGTATGGGATTGCCTGTCATCGGGGGGAGGGAGTAGAGGGAGGAGGAAAAATGAATACAAGGGATAATATTATAAAAAAAAATTACTCATGCATATATACTGTGGAAAAAGAAATTCTAAAAAAAAAAAAAAAAAAGAGCTGCCACAAACCTTTCTGCACATGTTAGTCCCTTTCCCCCCTTTAGGATCTCTTTGGGATACAAGCTCAGTAGAAATACTGCTGGATCAAAGGAGATGCACAGTTTGATAGCCTTTTGGGCATAGTAATAATTGAAATCTTTATATCTTAACTCCTAATTTTTTCATTGATTCATCTACAAACATTTATTACTATCACCTTGTGTACAGATCCCTATGGGAGACAGAGTTTTGTCAAAAGCCAATCCCTGTCCTCACTTAGCTTTAAACCTAGTAGGGCAATGCCAGCCTTAATAAAAGGAGATAATTGCTTATAAATAACTTTAAATAAACAGTTCCATTCAAGTCTTACCTAATCAATCTCTTCCGGATGTTGAAGTCTTTCTGGATCATCATTATTAGTATTCTTGCAAGACACCCATTCTTTTCTGGTCCCAGGCATGAGGTTGACTAGGGTTAGTCCTGTGGGATCCTGTTCTCTAAAGAAAAGCGTTAGGTCCCCTTTCTTATGCTTTTTGGTTTGTTACATCCTCACTCTAAGGACTTAGGAAATATAATTTTAGACTTAAATATTGGTTCATACCTAGGGAGTCTCTAAAAGAAGTAAAAAGCTACCAATGTATCATATGGAGCAGGTATGGGACAGCTATTTATTTCCTCCACAAAAAAGTCATGCTAAAATAAAAATACTCTCACAAAATTGCTTTAAAAAGTAATAATAATAATAAAAAGAATTCAGTAACAATATAAAACTATGGCTATCCCATGTGTGTGTGTTTGTTGTGTCTGTCTCTCTCTGTTTCCCTCCTTTCTTCTCTGCACATTCACCTATGTTGTATGAACAGAAGAAACCAGTAAATTTGTTATGTCTGAAAAAGAAAATGACAAATGTTGGAGAAGAAGTGGGAAAACTGGAACACTAATACATTGTTGGTGGAGTGTAAACTGATCCAACCATTCTGGAGACCAATTTGGAATTATGCTAAAAGGGCTATAAAACTGTGCATATTTTTTGGTCCAAAAATGCTACTACTGGGTCTGTATCCCAAAGAAATCATAAAAAATGGGAAAGAACCCACATATACATAAATATTTCTGGAAGCTCTCTTTGTGATAGTAAAGAATTGGAAATTGAGGGGATGCCCATTAATTGGGAAATAGCCGAACAAAATGTGGTATATGAATGTAAGGAAATATTGTGCTATTAGAAATGATATGTAGGTTTATTCCAGAAAATCCTGGAAAGACTTATGGGAACTGATGTTGAGTGAAGTGAGCAGAATCAGGAGAACATTCTCTACAATGATAGCAAGATTATATGATGAATAACTTTGATATCCAGCTCTTCTCCAAGACAGTTGGCTCATTATGGAAAATGCCATCCACATACAGAGAAAGAAGTAGGGAACCTGAATGCAGATTGAACATATTATTTCTTCTTTTTAATTTTTTTTTGCTTTTTTATGGTTTTTCCCTTTTGTTCTGATTTTTCTTTCACAACATGACCAATATGGAGGTATGTTTAATATGATTGTACATGTATAACCTATATGTCAGATTTTTTTGCTGCCTTGGGGAGAAGGGAAGGAAGAAAAATTTGGAACTCAAAATCTTGTAAAAGTGAATGTTGAAAACTCTACACATATTTGGAAAAAATTTTTGTTTAATTTTTTTGTTAAAGTGGAGAAAAAAATTGTTACCTCCAAAGAGTCTACACACATGCTCCCCAAGACAGCTCTATTGTCAATTCATTCCCACTGTACTGGAAAGCCAGGTTTGGGCAAAATTGTGGTGGAACTTGAATGACAAGTTAAGTACACTCAGCGTACGCTAGGGAATCACTAAAGGGCTCCAATTAGGGAATGATATAACTGGGCTCAATTGTCAGTCACCTAACATTTAATAAGCACTTACTATGTGCCAGATAATGGATAAATTGAAGAGAGGAATGAACAGATCTGAGAGAAAGTGATAGGGATCTACTTCAACAACCGAGAGCTGGCTAGGGTGGCCATATTAGGAGTGGATTGATTCAAGAGATATGGAAGAAGCAGAATCAAAATGGACCTGATGAGTGGATTGTAAGGGGGTTGTGGTAGTAAAGGAGAGCATAGTCCCAGCTGATGCTGAGATTTTTAAGCCTTCTAGACAGGAGCAATGGTGGTGGTCCATAAAAATGGGAGTGGCAACCTATATATAATGTTCATAGAAATAGAGGAGGGAAGGAGGGAAGGGGAAAAAAAAAAAAGACAGATTCAAGCTTAGGTCTGTAGACTTTGAGGTTCTGGTCACCTGAACATCATCTAATAAGTGGTTGGAAATAAACAAGTGGAGCCCTGGGAAGAGATTGGAGCTGGAGATAGAGATTTGACGGTCATCTGCCCAGAAGTGATAACATGGGATATGGGAAGAAGAGAGAAAGCAGTTGCCTAGGATAGAGCCTTGGGGAACAATCACCTTCAATTTAATCCATCATCTCCAACAGGCAAGGCCTTGGGCAAAAATGGCTTTCTGCTTTCCTCCCCCTCCCTAAACCCTTTTCTGTATTCTCTATTATCTTCCCATAATTCAAACATCATTCTGTTATCCAACAGGGTGAAGGTCAAGAAATCCTGAATACTGAGGGCTCATTGGTCCTAGTAAGGACATTCTTCCAACCTTTGTAGTGTCCCACCTCCTCCCTACCCTCCCCAAAGTCCCAAGGCTGGGTCCGTCCTCATTGGCCCAGAAAGGAGGAGGCAGCCCAGAGGTTCCTGGGGTCCATTAGGCTTTGGTGTTTTGCTGAAGCTGTTGGTGCAAAAGGCCTCCTGTTTCCATAGCAACTGCTTGACCAGAACAACCTTTCCTGTAGCCTCTCATAAAGATTTTTCAAGTTTTTATAAAATCCATCAGGATAACACAGACCCATGTACTCATATCACCATCACTATAATATTTAGGATAATCAAGTCACAGAATGCTACAGCTGAGAGAGGTAGCCCTAGCTACCAATTTCTTTCCTGTATCTCGAGTTCAAATCCCAACTCTGTTGCTTCCCACTTGTGGTCTCAGTTTCCCCATCTGTAAAATAAGAAGATTGGACTAGAACCCATAAGGTCCTTTTCCTGCTCCAGAGCTTTGATTGTATGATCTTCGTCCTTCTTTTTATTGTTAATTCACTCAAAAGAGGAGATGAGATGGAATTAGCCAGGCTCATCATATCTCAAGGTGGTCCTCGATGGGCTCAAAGGGACAACATCCTCCCTAAAGTCAATTGATTTAACAAGCATTTTAAAGTACTTCCTGTGTGTCTGGCACTGTGCAAAGAGCTGGGGATACAAAGAAAGGTAAAAAATAATTCCTGATTGCAAAAAAACTCTCAGTCTAATGGAGGAGAAATGTGCAAATAGTCAGGTACAAAGAAAAGACTGACAGGAGAGCTTGGAAAGAGTCTGAGAGGTAAGGTGCTAGAATGAAAGGGGATTGGAATAAGGCTTCTTATGGAAGATACACTGTTCGTTGGGACTTGAAAGAAGCCAGGCAGGGAAGTCAGGAGGCAGAGCTGAGGATGGGAGAACATACCAGGCAGGCCCCAGCCAGAGAAAATGCACAGATATAATAGTCGCATTGACATTGGCTTGTATGAAAGCAGGATTTGGGGAGGAAAGATGGTGAGCCTGGCACAGAACTCATGGAGGAAAAGAGAGCATCCTGGATGTCAGTAGACAACAGCAATCAGAATCATTGATTCTTGAGGATTCTTAATCACCCATCTCTGGAATGAATGAAAAAAAGCAGCCAGTCCTTAAAGGATGGATGAGGAAGCTGTGTCAGTAGGAGAAAGGAAAAGAAGCTGGAAGGAATGGCAAAGGAAAAGATTTGGTAAAAGTCAGTTTGATACCTATGGAACATACATTCCAGAGGGCACAGGACTACGGAGATCTGGAGTGAGATGTGGTATAGTAGTTCATGGGAATGGAGATGATGAGAGGCAAATAGGTTTAAATCAGCTGAGAGTCCAGAATTTTGAGAGTATAGGAATAAATGGACTTTTCCTTCAAATAATCAGTAGCATCTATTTAAAACCAACAGTAAGCATCATATGTAATGGGGATAAACTGGAACCATTCCCAATAAAATCAGAAGTGAAACAAGGTTGCCCACTATCATCAATACTATTCAATATTGTATTAGAGAGTCCAGATTTTTACTGTATGACTTGAGGTGAGCCAATAAAGATCTCTAAATCTCATCCATAAAATGAAAGGCACACATGAGTTTTCCAGGGTTGCTTCCCAACTCAGGACCTCATGAATCAACTAGTTGAGTGAGCTGGAATAAATCACTTCACCTCTCTGAGTCTCAGTCTCATCATTAATAAAATGAGGTTGTCACTCTGCCGTAGCACCATCAACATCTTGGAGAGCTGTGAGGGGCACACGAACGGCTGCTACTTATTATAGAGTGAAAAGTGTTCTGGTCTTTGAGGCAGACATGGCTCCATTTACCAGCTATTTGA
>NC_133621.1:301257645-301277645 GCF_048593235.1 Sminthopsis crassicaudata | reverse complement strand
AGTATATATATGTCAATAATTATATTGACATATACTATATATAATATATTTTATATATATCATATATATTGTGTGTGTACACATACACACACACACACACACACACACACACACACACACACACACACACAGGAGCAGTGGTCAGGGAAGTCCTAGGGATGGTGAGACGACTTCAGAACACCACTAGTGTTGAACCCTCTCTGGGTCCCTAATCACTGCTGAACATCTGTGCTCATACTGCCATGCTGCAGTGCAAGGGTCTGTTCAGAGCTTGATCTTTGAGTTCTTGCATTTTCTCTTTGTAGAAGGGTGGCTCCCATGGGTGGGACCGGGACACCTCCTGGTGGACTTGCCCTCTGACCCCTTGCCACTAGCACGGCACAGGGAGCTCTTGGCTAGTCCCCAGAAATTGGGGATTACATCAGAGATGACATTGGGGGCACCAGTTGGGAGCTCTCTGTGCCCTCCAGGTCTGATGGTAATATGAAATATTCAAGATGGCGGAGTAAAGTCAGGAAACTGCTCGAGTTCCTCCAATTTCCCTCGAAAACCACATAAAACCAAGCCTCTAAACAGAGGCTGATGAAATAAACTACTCTCTGGCTTAAAATAGACTGAAAAACTTCAAGAAAGGTAAAAGGAAATAATCCCAAACCATAGTCCTCTGTCCCCCTTCCAACCTTTGCAGTAAAAAGCATTTTCTCCCTGTTAATAATTAAGGTCACTCCTACACAGTTTCAGAATTAACTGACCATCGCAGCTTCCAGAAGGAATAACTCTCAGGGATGGAGAAGCAGAGATAGGAACATATCCTGGGCTATGGAAGAGGAGGCTAAAAACAGATAGAGACAGGAGGCCGTGGGACAGAGGACAAAAATCCAGTCTGACTGACTCTCTGAGAAGAAAGAAGAAGGAAAAGTGGGAGGAAGCTTGCTCTCTTTTCCTCGAAAAACTAAAAGCGGTCCTTTTCAAGAAACTGGAAGAAATGCTTCAAGGGACAAACAGCAGCTGCTCACATCAATCAAACTTTAAGGTTGACAGAGAATTGTCTTCCCAATCCTTATGGGAATTAGCGACTAGAAGCAGTATTGTCATTTTTTTGGTAGATGAGGAAACAGATTTAGAAAAGTGAGAAGAGTCACATATATATACAGCACACAAATATATATATATATATATATATATACATATATATATATATATATATATATGTTAACACACACATATATAATATATATAATTTATATTATATATGATTTTGATTGCTCTTTTTTATATCACCTACATTTTCCAAAATGGCTACTTTCACTCCTTTGCTGGAAAACCATCCCTTACAACAGAATTTAAAAGCATCTTGGCAAGACTACCCAAAACATCCCCTGAATCCAGCCCTACATGCAGAATTCCACACCTGTCATCCTCATTTCTGCAGAAAAAGTGGGGGAGTGAGGAGGACTCTTACCTCTTCTCCAGGGCCACGCTTGGTCATTAGGACTTGGGCTCCACTTATTCCTGGGCTTCTCTGGTCTCATCACACTCACTGTATTCTCCCGCTAATACAATTCCACTGCACCCACAGATCACAGCTTGTTTAGTCATTCCCCAATCAACGGGCACCTATTTTTGTCTTTCCTTTATTTCTTCAGTTCTTAGCACAGTGTCTGGAACATAGTAAGTTTGCTTGCTGACCCGAGCAACAAAATGCTTGTTTCCCAATAACCTTGGGGGAGGAGGGTGAATTCCAAGCATCACAGTGCATCGTTTAGACCTGGAAGAGGGCTGGGATGGGCCAGAGGATGTGAGTATGGCACATTTGAAAGACTGCTGCATTTAGAAATAGTTAGTAGCTGTCTGATGCCAAACAAGGCACTTTCTCTGGTCTGGGTTTGTAGAATAGATTGGAACTGATGCCATCAAAGCTTTCTTCCACCTAGGGACCTCAGAAACCACCCAGACATTTGGTACTCCATTCACAGCAGGCAATCGAGAAATGTCTTAGGAGTTCAATATCAGAGACTCGGAGCTAGAAAAGGACCTTAAAGGTCATCTAATCCTGCTACCTCACTTTACAGGGAAGGAAACAGATCTCAGAGAAAAATGATTCCCCTATGACCACTACTGCTAATCAGTGAGGGGCTTTCGGACTCCAAAGTGACGTTCTTTCTCCCAGCTTTTCTGACATTGTGATTGGGGACAAATATATGCTGCAGGAAACAGATGAGACAGAGACAGAGAGATGGGAACTGTATTCAGGCAGATTGAAGGCATGGAAAACGAATCAATAATTTCCCTAAGGCCCGGCAAGCTCAGCTCCAGAACCCAAGCAGGGCTCCGAAAAACCTGGAGCTGGGTGGTTTCCAAGGCCCCTCCCCACCTAACATCCTCTGACTCACAGAATAATTAGATTAGAGCATCTGAAGCTTCGGGGACCTTGTAAGACATGTCATCCAACCCCCTCATTTTACAAGGCGAGCCAGCCAGGAGGAAGGACATGTCCCTGTTCAGGGCCTGCCTCCAGGCTTTCCCCACTCTAGCCCTTTCTCCCTTCAGCCCCCAAAATGATCCCCCTACTCCATAAACTCCAGTGACTCCCTTTCACTCAGAACCTGGTTTCCTCTTGCCCTTTGGGTCTCCTTACATCTCACTCACTCCCCCATGCACTCCTTAATTTAGTGGTACTGTCCTCCAGGCTGTTTGTTCCACAAATGAGACACTCCGTCCCACAGTTCTGGACATTTTATCTGGTTGTCCCTGAAGTCTGGAATGTCCTCCCTCTGTCTCCTGACCTGGCTGGCTTCCTTCAAGCCCAGGCCAAACTTTATCTTTCCCAATCCTACTTAATTCTAATGCCGTCTCTTTTTTAGGTTACTTCCTTTATCCTGTTCATCCTAGTGCATGTTGTCTACTTTACCAGATTACAGATATTGTCTTTTGCTTTTCTTTGTATCACCTGTGTAGTTTCAATGCCTAGTACATAGTAGGTGCTTAATAAATGCTCATTAGACTGATCGACTTGCAAAGAGTCAAATAACTAGTAAGTGTCTGAGGCTGGATTTGAACTCAAACCTACCTGACTCTTGGGCATTGCACTATCTAAGTGTGGTTTAGGTGGTAAGGCGGTGTGGTTCCCAGGTCGCAAGTCTTTTATAGATGTCATGTTTGAAGGGACCAAAGAGACCATCTAGTCGAAAATCCCCTAATTTTATTTTATTTTATTTTATTTTTTATTCATTTTTCCAAATTATCCCCTCCCTCCCTCCACTCCCTCCCCCCTGATGGCAGGTAATCCCATACATTTTACAGTATAACCTAGATACAATATATGTGTATAAATACCATTTTCTTGTTGCACATTAATTATTAGCTTCCGAAGGTATAAGTAACCTGGGTAGATAGACAGTAGTGCTAACAATTTACATTCACTCCCAGTGTTCCTTCCCTGGGTGTATCTACCTCTGTCCATCATTGATCAACTGGAAGTGAGTTGGATCTTCTTTATGTTGAAGATTTCCACTTCCATCAGAATACATCCTCATACAGCATTGTTGTTGAAGTGTATAGTGATCTTCTGGTTCTGCTCAGAAAATCCCCTAATTTTAAAACTTTTTTGAATTTCTATTTTATCTGGTGCATGGTCAAACAAAGGAGATTCCCACCGTGGCCATGTCAAAAAAATGTCTTTTCCTTCTGCATCTGGAGTCCATCACCTCTCCGGAAATTGCTCGCTGCCGCATTAATCAGAATTCTGAGTTTTTTCAAAGTTGTTTGTCCCTATAGTATTTGGTCATTATATGTTCTGGTCTTGCTCACTTCACTCAGGATCAATTCATATAAGTCTTCCCAGGCTTGTGTGAAAATGTCCTCTGATCACTCTCCTGAGCTTTGCACATTTTCAACCGCCCCTCCGGCCCCAGGCTGGGATGTTCCGTGGGACGTCCAGGCTGGACTGACCCCGCTGCCTGCAGCCGGTCTCGATTGTGGGCTGGAAAAGAGGCTCCCTGTGGTTTCTTCTCGGATTTCCCAATCCCTCTTCTGTCTGAAGTTCCTTCTTAGCCTTTGTGGGGAAAATTGTGGGACAGAGTTGGACTAAATGGCTATTCTGTCATTTGCTGGTCCCAGTCGCTTCATTTGAGATGATACAAAGATAGAGATAAACAGAAAGATGGACAGATAGATAGATATGGAAAAAGAAAAAGAGAAAGACAGACTGATAGATATAGAAAGAGAGAAAAAGATAGATTGATATAGAAAGATAGAGAAAAAAAGACATGACTGATAGAGATAGATAAAGACATAGAAAGACAGACAGATAGATAAAGATAGAAAGAGAAAAAAGAGAACGACAGACTGATAGGTAGATAGGTAAAGAGAGAAAGAGATAGAAAGATAAAGACAGATAAAGATAGAAAAAAGAGAAAGAGAGACTGATAGGTAAAGAGAGAAAGAGATAGAAAGACATTGACTGGTTGAGATAAAAAGATAAAGACAGACAGATAGAGAAAGATAGAGAAAAAAAGAAAGAGAGACCGATAGGTAGAGAAAGAAAGGCATTGACTGAGAGAGATAGAAAGAGGAAAAGATTGATTGAGATAGAAAGAGAAAGAGAAAGATAGACTGGTAGACAGACATAGAAAAAAAAGAAAGATTGAGAAAAATGGAAAGAGTCTGATAGATATAGATAATTAAAAAGATGGGGACAGAGGAGTAATCATGGGGTGATGTGACATGGAAATGAATGGAAGTCACAGAGAATCCTGGTTCTAGGTTCTAGGAAGGAAGTCCACAAGGCTCCCAGGGGCGGCGTTCAGGGAGTTCAGGAGGGAAGGAAGATGGTGACCATGGTGTAGGTGGTGGGGAAGGGAACTGGTCCTCAGCACCATCCCCCCTGCCCCATACCATCCCTAGGCCTGTTTCCTCCTCTGGAAAGTGACAGGCTGAAATCCTTTTCTGCTCTAAATTCTCTAACGTGGTTCTGATCCTGTCTCGGACACCACTACAGTGACAGCAAGTCCCTTTCTCTCTCTGGAACTCATTTTTCTCATCTGTAAAATGAGTGATTGAATTTAACATCTTTCTCTAGCCATAGTATCCTCCAAATCCCATGAGCCCCAGAACTGCTCAGCAAGTTCCCCCCCCCCCGCCCCCGGGTCATCTGCTTCCCAATCTCTTCCCTCTGCTGCTGGACCGCCTGAACTCATTTGATGACACAAAGACCTTGTGGGGCTGGGTCAGGACCGGCAGCACAGAAAAAGCTGCGCTCGTGGGCCTCAGGGACGGGGCCTTTCCTGGCCCATGGCTGAGGGGCTGTCTCTCGGGCCTGAAGGTGCTGCCCGTTGGATAATTACTGGACGAATGACAGGGGTCTGTGTTCATTCTCCCCCTTTAATGGGCTCACTTGATTGATTTATCCCCGAGTGAAACGGTCCCATTATTTTTATTGCTCCCAGTGCTGTCATTCCCATATTTTCCATTGGCTTGTTATTAATTACAGTTGGAGGGGGGCAGGAGGAGCATCCCTGCTTGAAGCCGAGATGCGGGCGTCCAGCCCAAGGAGCTGAAATCTGTCTCCCAGACATGGGCGGCCTTTTTAGAGCCAGACCCAAGTGTGCTGGGCCAGGCCGGATGGCTCCCTCAGAACCCTGGCCCGTAGCCATAGTAACCGCAGCCTTCACCGGGCCCCATCAGGGATGTTTGTAACGATAATTTCCTTTTTCTGGGAGATGGGCTCCAAAGCCTGGAGGACCACGGAGGGATTAACTGTACTCTTGGGTTTGCTTGGCTTTTTCCTTCTTACACTTTGTGTTTTTGTTGCTAAGCCCCAGTTCTGATGATAAGGGATGCGTCATGGGAGAGCCATGTTCTGGGGAATAAGAAGAAGGGACCCGTGGGGGAGGTGAGCTCCTCAAAGGCAGGAAGTGATGTCTCTTGGCTCTGGGCTTCTCAGGGTCCAGTTGTGTGCCGTGGCAGCTCAGACGGGACCCTGGGAGTTGCCTTGTCAGGGTCGCACTTCCCGATGGTGCTCCTCTAACCATTCTACCATCCTGCCCCTAGCCTTGTCCCCGCTTTGTGCCTGCCTCTGGGTTGATTTCTCCTCCAAAGTCACTGCTCCGAGATCCTGATTTTCTGCTCCCTTGATCTCTGGGTTGTGGTAAGCCACATTCACAGCAACAAAGTCCCAATATCTATTAATTCTACACAATGATCCTGGGAGGTCCATGCGACCCTAAGCTCCAGGCTGCATCCCATTGTAAGGAGCAGCAAAAAAAGGGGGGGCAATTTACCAAAAGTAAAAAGCCTCTGGGGGTCCTAACCTGTCAAAGGGACCAGATCTCTCCCAGTTCCCAAGCTGATGCAGGAAGATACCTGGGACAGGTATCTCGGGCCTTGCCCTAATGCAAGAAAGCATTTTTTTCCCCCTGCAGCTGGGGTTAAGTGACTTGCCCAGGGTCTCACAGCTAGGAAGTGTTAAGTATCTGAGATCAGATTTGAACTCGGGTCCTCCTGAATTCAGGGCTGGTGCTCTACCCACTGCGCCACCTAGCTGCCCCACAAGAAAGCTTTTTAAATCTGGAATCTATAAACTTGAAAAAATAGATTTTTTTTTTGATATCTGCATTTCAGAATAGCTGGTTTTCTTTGTAATCCCATGTATTTTATAGGTTTAAACAGGATTCTGAGAAAGGGTCCATGAGATTTACAAAACTGCTAGAGAGGTACAGGATGAAAAAAAAAAAAAAAGATTAAGTTCCCTGGCCCTAATACATCTTTCTGGTCCAAAGACATTGTGAGAAAATGCCAAAAGGCCCTTCTCCTGAACAACCATAATCAATCAATCAATTAACATTAATTAAACATTTAATAGGTGCCAGGAACTATGCCAAGTATTGGGGATTTAAAAAAGTCCCTTTACAACATAGTATTTTCACTTTTTTTTTTATTGTTGTTTGCTTTTTTTCCTTTCTCATTTTCTTTTTCTTTTTGATCTCATTTTTCTTGTGCAGCCTGATAAAAGTGGAAATATGTACAGACTAGTTGGTTTCCTTTGTAACTCCATATATTTTATGAGTTTAAAAACATGATTCTAAGAAGGGGTCCGTGGGATTTACAAAATTGCTAGAGGGGTCCAGGATAGAAAAAAAAAAAAAAGGTTAAGTTTCCTGGCCCTAATAAATCTTTCAGGTCCAAAGACATTGTGAGAAAATACCAAAAGACTCTTTCCCTGAACAACCATAATCAATCAATCAATTAACATTTATTAAGCACTTACTAGGTAACTGGAAGTATGCTAAGCACTGAGGATTTTTTTTTAAAAGGCCCTTTATAAGATAGCACTTTTACTTTTTTTTGTTGTTTGCTTGTTTTTTTTTTCCTTTCTCACTTTGTTTTTCTTTTTAATTTGATTTTTCTTGTGCAGCATGATAAAGGTAGAAATGTGTGTAGGAGAATTTGACATATATTGGGTGACTTGCCATTTGGGGGAGGAGTGGGGGGAAGAGAAGGAAAAAATTTGCAACACAAGGTTTTTGCAAGAGTGAATGTTGAAAACTATCTTTGCCTGCATTTAAAAATAAGTTATTATTTAAAAAAATAAAATAAACTCTATATGCCTTAAAAATGTACCTGCCTTCGAACTAGGAGATCATTATACACTTCAACAATGATACTGTACGAGGATGTATTCTGATGGAAGTGGATATCTTCAACATAGAGAAGAGCTAATCCAATTCCAATTGATCAATGATGGACAAAATCAGCTACACCCAGAAAAGGAACACTGGGAAATGAGTGTCAACTGTGAGCATTTTTTTTTCTTCCCAGGTTATTTTTACCTTCCGAATCCAATTCTTCCTTTGCAACAACAACCACAAAATTCAGTTCTACACATATATATTGTACCCAGGATATACTATAAGATATTTAATATGTATGGGAATGCCTGCCATCTAGGGGAGGGGGTGGAGGGAAGGAGGGGAAAAATTCGGAACAGAAGGGAGTACAAGGGATAATGTTGTAAAAAAAAAATACCTATGAATATGTACTGTCAAAGAAAATTATAATTATAAAAATTAATAAAATAAATAAAATAAAATATCAAAAAAATGTACCTGCCTTCAAAGAGTTTCCAATCAAATGGATTACAAAAATGAATTACAATCATAATAATAGCATCATTATTATTGTTTTTGAAGGCTTACAAACATCATATCTCAGCTGAACAGTAACTCCCTCTACAACTGCTCTGAGTCAGCCTGGCTTATCTGTCCTACCCCACAATCCCTGTTGTATCTCTGGTCCTTTCTACTCTCCATTCCTTGGCCCAGCTCAGGCCCCTTCATCTCTCTCCTGGATTAGTACAGGAGCTTCTTAGCCAGACTCCCTCCTTACTTCCACTATTTGCTCTATCTGGTCTATGCCTTTCACTGTGATATTCCAAAGTCCATGAGTAACCACTTCACTCCCCTACTCAAGAAGCTTCCGTGGCTCCCCATTGATCCTAGAAGAAGATTTCAACTCTTGGGTCACTTAAGTCCCTTAATAATCTGCTTCCAACCTAGCTTTCCAGACACATCGCTCCCCCTCAGGCCAACTACATTCCAGCTAATGTTCTCTGTTCTCTGATGTTTCATTTCTCACTTTGCTTTGGCCATGGGGGATTATCCCAAATCTAAAAATTTCCCTTTTGTTGGAAAATTCCATCTGCACCCAGAGAGAGAACTGTGGAGACTGATTATGGATCAAAGCACATTTATTTTCACTTTTTTTGTTTGTTTGTTTGTTTCTTTGTTTATTCCTTCTCGTGGTTTTTCTCTTTTGATCTGCTTTTTCTTGCACAACATGTCAAATATAGAAATAGGTTTTTTAAAATTGCATATATTTAATTTATATCACATTACTTGCTGTGTTGGGGTATGTATTTCCACATTTATCATGCTGCACAAGAAAAATCAGATCAAAAAGGGATGGAGAATGAGAAAGAAGGAAAGAAAGAAAGAAAAAGCAAGCAAAAAACAACAAAAACGGGGAAAATGCTAAGTTGTGATCCACATTCTGGGAAACTGCTTTAAACCTTAAATCCTCATGCAAGCGTGCACTTTGATGGCTGGAATAATCTCTGAAATGTGATCTCAGAATCAGGACTTTAGTTGATGACGAGAATTCCTTTGGCTTCCTGTTTTTATTCTTTGCAGTCTAGCCTGTCTTTATGTCTCATTATCCACAGGAAGGGCTTTGCACCTAATAATGACCAGACAGCTTTGGCTCTCACACTTTCCAAAATGGTTTTCTCTCTTTTCTGAGTTTCTCTCATTTTCTGTGAGGATGAGGGAGTGGGAAGGTGTAGACACGGCCAGGAAAACCTAAAAAGATTCGGAATTCGCCTTCCTCGTCTCTCCCCTGTCCTTCCCTCCTCTCCAGGAGTTGTGAGTCACTCCCTTCCTTTATTATGCTTTTGGGTCATTGAAGCTGGAGAAAAGCTCTAAGAAAAAAGGAAAGGAGATTAAAAAACAGGCCCACTGGGATCTCGTTAAACAGGCTTCAGACTTTCCCGACGTTAACAAACAGCTCCATCAGCGACTGACTCAGAGAAAAAGGGCAATGGAGCTAATTCCCATAACGAGGTTTGTCTCTGAGAACTCCTCCTCCTCCTTCTCCAGGCTTTTCTGGGGGGGATTTGGGTTTCATTTATTTGTTTTTTAGAGGAAAAGAATGTGTCTTGGGGAAGGGAAGCAGAAGTAAGTGGAATTTCAAAGTAGTCAGCTTTTTGTTTAAAAAAAAAAAAAAAGATTTTTAAACAATTTTTTTATATCCCATTAACTCCATATCCCCCAAATAACTTCCCTCTTAACAAACAAACAAAAAACAACAACTGATACCGACTCTGTTCCCCAGTGTATGCCCCATCTTACATCCAGTCCCACCAGCTGGCTAACTTGCTCACTTAATAAGGAGAAGAAAATAGGCATTTGTGTAGCACCTGCTAGGTGCCAAGCACTGTGCCAAGTGCTTTACAAATATTCCCTCTTAAGAGGGAAATGCCGTAATTATTCCCATTTTGCAGATGAGGAAACTGAGATAAACAGAAGTAATTGGCGTGCTTAGGATCTTTGGTAGGCCCTATTTAAACTTGAATTTTCCTGACTTCAGCCTGCCTTCAGCAGCCTCAATAATTTTTGAAAGGGAATGCTTGTGCTGCCTTAATTTCCCAGATTTCTCTGAGGCTTTCCACTGACAACAACTACAACTCTCCATCTTCCTTTCCTCAAAGAAAGTAAAATATCAACTTTGGCTTCCCCTCAACAATCCCTTTGATCGAGATTACGCTTTTGATGCAGAAAGATAGGGCTTTTCCTCTCCCCTTGTGATTGCCTCTCAGGCAGACGATGAGGGGGGTTTCAATAAGTGCTTAATTGAGTGGGCCTGGGCCTGGTGATGTATGAGACCTCCCACTGGGCTCCAGAATGTCCCTCCTAACTAGGCTCTCCCCTCCGGAGGCTGGGCCATGGATTCCAGTTAAGCACAGAACTGAATTTGATACAGCAGAAGGGAGAGATGGAGAGAGGAGAGGAAGAAAGGAGGGAGAGAAGGAAGAAAGGAAAAGAAGAAGGAAAGGAGGAAGGAAGGAAGAAAGAAAGGGGGAAGAAAAAAGGGAAGAAAGGGAAGAAGAAGGGAAAGGAAGAGAGGGAGAAAGAAAGGAAAGAAGAAAGGGAGAAAGGAAGAGAAAGAGAAAGAGAAAGGAAGGAAAGAAGAGGGAGAAAAGAAGGAAGAAAGGGAGATAATGAATGAATAGATGAAAGAAGGAAAGCAAAGAGGGAAGAAAGAAAGAATGAGGGAAGGAAGAAAAAAGGAAGGAAGGAGAGAAGGAAGGGAAGAGGGGAAAGAAAGGGAAGGGAAAGGAAGGAGAGAAAGAGAAAGAAGGAAGGAAGGAAGGGAAGAAGGAAAGGAGAATATAGGATTCTAGATTTAGGATTTGAAGAACCTTGAAGGTGACTTAGTCCAACCACCTGTGAGGTTAGTTCACTCAGAGCAGCTAAGTACTTGTCCAAGGTCTCGAAGATGATAAATGACAAGGTGACTTTGAAGACCCCGGTCTCTGATTCCAAGTCTGAGGGAGGGCTGGAGGGCCAGAATTCCCAGGGGGTTCCCAGCCCTTCAGAGTGTCCGGACTTAGTGCCCTGACCCCAAGAAGACTTGGTGGGAATAGGAGTGATGATTCTCCATCCAGCTGAGCTCCCCCCAGCCCCGCTGGTAGCCCAGAGACCGCAGTCCCCCACCTTCTGTCCCCAGTGGGGCCTTTTGTGCCCCAGGCACAAAAACGCTGGTTATGACTCTGCTGTGCAACAAAGTCAGGGTCCCAACCCTAGGCCTGTGGTTTCCTGCTGCTTCCTGAAAGGGAGGGGTCTTTCTGGAATGGTAACGACCAGAAAGATTAAAGTAGGAGAAGCAAGTTACTTTGGGTCTCAGGGCCTCGGTTTTCTCATCAGTAGAATGGGGATAATAATTACCTACTTTAGGGGGCTTTTGGGAAGATCAGATGAGATAAAAATTTTATTTGCAAATGTTCAAGTGCTGAATAAAGATGAATTAGAGATGGAGGGGGGGGTCAGGGGTCAGTCGGTCTTTGCTGTTTCTCCTAAGCCAGTTTTCCCATTTATAGGATGTGGGGGTTAGAGCAGACAGCCCCTAGCTCCCTTTCCCCTCTGGATTCTCATGCTCTGGAGATGCATATATCCTAGGGAGCAGATTGTGCACCTCAGGGAGGTCACAGAGCCACGGACCTGAGGAGAAGTTCTTGGGCCGCTATCACGCTACGAGAAGGGAAGGCCTTGGGGGACAGCAGGTGCTGCACTCCCACATAGGCAGACCCTCTACAAAGGTGTGGAGAGAGCGCTCTCCCATTTAGCCCCTTCCCTATTCCCTGAGAAACAAGCTCTAGCTTGCTTCTGACTTAACTTTTTCTGAAATTTCTATCCTCCCTGAGGATAGAAGGAGAAAAACAATCAATGGAATCAATACTTATTGAGCAGTTGCCCTGAAAAAAGAAAATGCCAGTGAAGGAGGCTTTGTGGGGTTAAAGGGCAAGACGCTCTTCTAACTTGAGATCTGCCCTTCCGTCCTTGGGGGTGGGTGGGAAAGGAGAAATGACTCAACAAGCAACACTCAGCTCAAAATGTCAAGAAATCCAATTAAACAGACCTTCCTGTTCTTGCTGTTCCCGTGGCTGACTCTTTCATGAGCCCATTCGAGATTTTCCTGGCAAAGATATCGGACTGGGTTTGCCATTTCCTTCTCGGCTCATTTTACAGATGGGGAAACTGAGGCAGAAGGGGGGAAGTGACTTGCCTGGGGGGGGGTCACTGTAAGTTGACTCTTTGATAAATTGATTTCTGCTTCTAGGGTGTCAGGACAATGGTGGGGAGAGGGGGGTGCTGTTCTCCAGGGCTGGGTTGAGGTGAAAGCCTCAGGGGAGAGAAATGGGAGGCTGGGATGGTTCCCCCCCAAGCAGATCTAACTTCTCTGATCTCAGAAAACTGATTTAATCTTCCTGGACTTGACCAAGAATGCTGATTTGACTGAGAAGCAAGCGACAGCTCAGATGGGACCAGGTGACTTGTCCGGTGGGTACCCATGTTTAGATTTGGACGCCGGGTCCCCCAGTGGTCACTGCTTCTCATGACGAGTGGCTAAGGATCCTCTCCCTACCACCCTCCCCAACCCCCACTCATACCTGCCCCTGCCACCTACTGCCTCAGTTTCCCCCTCTGTAAATTAATGGGCCACCCTCCCACCCCTGGTCCTGGGATCCCATGTAGGGCTCTGGCTCTTTCTTAAATGACTCAGGAGCAGAACCAGCCAGCCAAGGGAAGACTGATGCTAGACTGGGGGGCAATGCCCCCTCCCCGACTATGGGCAGGCTGGCGGTGGGCTGGGGAGTGGGCAGACTGGCAGGCGATCAGGCGGGCGGGGGAGCCAGGGATGCTGCAATTTGTACCCATGAGAGAACCTGATTCAAAAGCCATATAATGAGTGGACTTGGGAACTAGCTGGTTGCCGTGGCAACCCGGCCCTCCCGCTGAGCAGAGCCCCTCTTGTCTCCTCTGCCTGCCATGAGTTCCTTTTCCCCTGGCGCTGCCTCCTTTTACTGAGGGCGGCCTCCGATTGTCCTCGGTGAGAAACTTGTCCCAGAGACCGAGTTCTTGTTGTAAACAGCACGGCTGGTGGGTGAGCCCCAGAGCCCCTGGCCCTGAACGAGGGTGTCCCCCTCCCCTTGGCCCTTCCCTTTGGGGTCAGGCCTTGCAAACCTCGGAGCGCAGCTGGTCCTGGCCGCCCCCAAGCTGTCGGCGTTCTCCTTCCTCAGACCTCCTCACGTGGACTCTGGTCCGCTTATCCCCCACCCCTGATTCAGCATCAGGAACCCCGAATGTTGGCTGCGTGACCTTGATTTCCCAGGGCCCCGACCACTGTCCAAGGCTCTGGGTTCTAGAGAAGGTCCCGACTGATCAGTGCAAGGAATCGGCGCACACGGATACACTGACTGCATGTGTGCGGTTGTTGCAGTGCAAACATGGATCTTTGTATAGACACATATATTATGTGTGTGTGTATATATATATATGTACATACGCACATATTTAAACCACACTTAGGTATATTCACACACACATACATGAGACCGCCAGTGTCCCACAAGGGAGCTCCAGCAGTCCTCTCCTCCGCTTCGTGGCCAGCACAGAGCCTCTGACTGAGAATCACAGCAAAATGTGGCAGCGGGGTGCCGGGTCCTCCCCACGAGCCGTCCGCAGGCCCAGAAGCACCGTTAGGCCCGAGCCGGAGGGACCCGTCGGTCTGACTGGGAGAGAGCCTGGCGAGCCTCTATGTTGCCCCCTTACTGTTTAATCCACGCGGAGAAGGCGGCCTGTGAGGTCCTGGACAAGCGGAGAGGTGGGATAAAGGCTGCTGGGGGAGATGCCAACAGTCCCGACTCAGGCACTCAGGATCTCTCTGACCGCAGGAAGTGAAGAATAAGAGACTGTGGATGAGGTGGGAGGAAAAAGGCGGCTGCAAGTGTAACATGCAGGACCTAAGGTCGTGGCACCCGGTCCCACCGCTTCCTGGCCCACAGAGGGAGAAGAAATGGAAGCAGGGCCGGATTGTAGGTTCGTGGGTTCAGAGGCTGCCGCAGTGACAGCTGTGCTCATGCAATCAGAAGCTCTCCGGAGGAGGCTCTGGCCAGGCTGAACAACGTAGGGAAAATCAGAGGCGTCCCCTTGCACCTCAAAGCCATGGTTTTTCCAGAAAAGGAGCCAGATTATAAGGAAAGCTGAACCCTCCAGAACTGACGCCTTTGGATTGTGCGGCTGGAAAAGTCCCCAGGAGAGTAAAGAGCTCCAATCAGTCAATACTTAAAGGAATGAATTCAGGCGGTCCATCGGAAGGTCCAGTGTGAAGCTGAAGCTCAAAGACTTTGGCCAGAGGAGAAGAAGGGACTCACTGGAAAAGACCCTGATGTTGGGCAAGCTTAAAGACAAAGGGTAAAAAAGGAAGACAGAGTATAAAAATACACACACCTGTGCACACGTGCACGTATATTGACACGTGTGTATATGTATGCGTACTGTGTACACACAGATACATACATGTGCATGCATCTTGCCCAAGATATGGATTCAAATCCTGCCTCTTAGAACCCGCTAAGCTCATCCTCCAGAGCTGGTGAGCTCAAAGCAGGTTCGGATCCTCTGTGTGTCCCAGACAACTCGATGAGGCTGCCTATAAAATCACACGTGTTGCACCCTGCACAGACAGAAGGAATACCTATATACGTGCTTCCCCACACTAGTCAAGTAGCACTTTCTTCATACATGTATTATATATATATATATATATGTGTGTGTGTGTGTATTATATATATGCATAATCTATGTGTATTATGAAATAATTATATATATACTATAAATTATAATATATGATAATTAGAAAATAAAACATGTACCTGTGTTTGCTTATACAAATATAGCGAATTTAATACAAACTTTGGTAGCTCTTGGAGGATTTCAGAGCCCACAGGCAGGCCTGCTCAGGGTATTAAATGCCCATTTGCTGTCTGAATGACTCACTGCTCTTCCTTCCATTAGGCAGGAGATGACTAGCCCTCCTATCCTGCCTCTGACATCCCCAGTGGCCAAGTCTTTTAACTTCCTCATGTTTCAATTTCCTCTTTTGCAAAACAAGGGCGTCGAGGCCTACACCTGCCCACCGGTCCTGCACACGGTCCCTGCCAGTGTCGGTTATGCCTTTGCACGAAGGCCTCCAAAGGCAGGGTGGGGGGGGACTGCATCCAGCCTGGCCCACTTTGGGAGAGCCATCCTTCCTGACAACAAACTAAATCTGCTTCCCTGCTTCCCGGTGCCTTCCACTCCCCTCTGCCCCACATTGCTCTGGGGCCAAGCAGACTAAAACTGATCCGTCTTCCAAGTGACAGGCCTTTACTTAAAGAAGGACCAGTGTCAAGCCTGAGTACATTAAATGAGGAATGAAAAAGCATTTATTAAGTGCCGGCAATACAAAAACTAAAAGGAGACAGCTTTTGTCCCTGAGGATCTTCTATTCTGACGGTGGCGAGCTAACATATAAGGGACGGATGTCCCTCCCAATCTTCTTTAAGCTAAACCTTCCCAGATCCCCAGTAATTTTTTAAAAAATGCCCTTAAAGTGTTCACAGAAATTCACCATATTTCCGTGTGTGGAGAAGCTCCAGGGAAATTTAGAAAAGTAGAAATTGTATAAACTGCATTTACCTTTAATGGATGCCTGGAAAGTGGAGAATTTCATTTCTGTGCTTGTAGCCGTTGCTTCTAACACAGTACGGAGCTCATTGAAGTAAGCACTAAATGCTTATTTTGATTGATTAATACAATAAAGTAATAAGATTAGAAATATGGGTCTACTTGTAATTTTCAGAAAGATTAATCAATACTTATAGCTAAAATAATAATTAATAGCTAAAGGAGAAATTATAAAAACAATATTAGCTTATCTCTGTACATCTACTGAGTAGCATTTTTTAATTTGCTTAAATGTTGGCTCATAAAAATAATGGTTAATATTTATAAAGCGCCTACTGTGTGCCAGGTATTTCAGGAGCTAATAAGCTCATTACAAAGAGAATCTCATTTGATTTTAACAACAAGCCTGGGAGATAAGTGCCTTATTATCCCCATTTTAGAGATGAGGAAAGTCCCCTCTAGGGCCTATGAGATAATTCACTGCTATCCTGAATACCTGGAATGAGAGGATACCGCATCCCATGAGGATAGAATTAGGATCACATTCAGGGGGAAAAGGAAAGTTTCTAAACTCTAGTATCTAGAACAGCCATTTAGCTCTGTGTGGAAGATGGCAGAGATCCTGGTGTATCTCTTTTTTTTTTTTAAACTGAGGCTGGGGTTAAGTGACTTGCCCAGGGTCACACAGCTAGGAAGTGTGAAGTATCTGAGACTAGATTTGAACTCGGGTCCTCCTAAATTCAGAGCTGGTGCTCTATCCACTGCGCCACCGAGCTGTCCTGCTGGTGTATCTCTTAAACCTAGATTATGTGGGCAGTGGAGGATTGTGGCCAGGGAGGGGTGTTTGGGTCAAGTCAAGGAGCATTTATTAAGTGCTTACTGTGTACTAGGCAATATGCTAAGGACTGAAAATACAAATAGAAGCAGAGAAAAATCTCTGCCCTCAAGAAGTTTACTTTGGAATTGAGAAGAAAACACATAAAAGGAAGTCGAAAGGCACGGGGTTGAAAGGGAAGGAAAAGGTATCTGGAAGGGCTCATCTGCAGTGGAAGAACCTGGAAAGTCAGAAATGTAGCCAGGAGGGACTGATATAAACCTGGGCTGGTCCTCCTAATGGAGACCCCAGAAGGAACTCACCAATGGCAAAGTGGGATGATATAAAGAGAAGGCAGCCAAGTCACGATGGCCCAGAAAAGTTTCAGGAGCACAGCCGGGAGGGGGATCTGCCAAGGAGGGGGTGCAGGGAGAAAGGATCCATGAGCATGGCAGGAGCTCTGGGAGGAGCTCGCCAAAGCGAGGAGGGCACCTGGTGGAGAGAGGAACCTTCCAGGTTGAAAAGTCCTCAAGAATGGAGGGGAAGGGGGGGCTTTTTATAAATGTACAGAGGTAGGGGTGGGGATTAAGGACCATCTAAGAGCCCAGTTTGGCTGAAGAAAAATATGAGTGGGATGAGAGAAGGCTGGATCAGGAGGTGAGAATGAGATAGTGGAGTCCGCATTTCAGAGTGAGGATGAGGAGTTTATACAGACAGCGAGGGCAGTGATGTAGTAAGGAGATTGTTTCAGCAGCTGTGTGCAGGATGGACTGGAGAGGAGAGAGAAAGGAAGTGGGGGCAGCCCGGAGGAGAGGTGATGAGGGCTCGAACTTGGGTGGTGATTATTTGTGAGGAGAGAAAAGGATGCTTTCCTTTTCTGAATGGGTATAGATGGGGGAAAGGAGAATAAGAAAGCAACAGGGACAAATCTAAGATTGAGAAATGAGTTGGATTGAAGATTGGTAATATTTATTCTTTTTTCTCTTCCTCCTCCTCCTCCTCTTTCTTCTTCTTGTTGTTGTTGTTGTTGTTGTTGTTGTTGTTGTTGTTGTTGTTGTTGTTGTTGTTGTTCTTCTTCTTCTTCTTCTTCTTCTTCTTCTTCTTCTTCTTCTCCTTCTCTTGTTGCTCCTCCTCTTCCTTTTCCTCCTTCCCTTTTTTCTCCTTCTCCTCCTCCTTCTTCTCTTCTCCTGCTCCTCCTCCTCCTCCTCTTCTTCCTCCTCTTTCTTCTTCTCTTCCTTTTCCTTCTTCTCCTTGGCATTTTGGTTTTTTAGTTTTTAATATTTTTTGCAATTACATGTAAAGACAATTTTTAAAATTCATTAAAAAAATTTAAGTTCCAAATATTTCTTCTTCCCTCCTCTCTTTCTAAATTGATAGAGTCTTTCCTTTTCCAGAGGAAGAAACTGAGGTCTAGAGGATTTTGGTAACTTGTTCAAGTTCACGCAGATTACAGTAAGTAGCAGAGATAGTAAGCAGCAGCCCCCTTACTCCAGTCCAGTTCTCCTTCCAATATGTGATGCTGCCTCCTTGTCCCATTCTTCTTTGTTCATGTGCTCTATTCTTCTAGAAGAAATGTAATCCTCTTGAGTGGAAGCAATGTTTTGTATCTAAGTGCCTACCATAGTGCTTAGGGGAAGGTAGGTGGCACTACAGGGAACACAGAACAAGCTCAGGAGGACCTCAATTTGGACACATACTAGCAGTATGACCTTGAGTAAGTCACTTCACCCTGTTTGACTCAGTTTTCTCAGCTATAAAATGAGCTGGAGAAAGAAATGGCAAACCAATCTAGCATCTTTGCCTAGGAATCTCCAAATGCGGTCCTTAAGAATCATACACGAACAACCATTGTGCTTGGCATATGGTAGTTGCTTAAGTTTTTATTTATTATTATTATAAATTTTTAATGAGGCAATTGGGGTTAAGTGACTTGCCCAGGGTCACACAGCTAGTATGTGTCAGAGGTCAGATTTGAACTCAGGTCCTCCTGACTTCAGGGCTGGTGCTCTATCCACTGTACCACCGAGATGCCCCGTTTGTTTGAATTTTTAGAAAAAGTTTTTGCAAGGCACACTCAGTTCCCATGATCCTCTCTCTGGGTGCAGATGGCTCTCTTCATCCCAAGATCATTGGAACCAGCCTGAAGAAGAGCCACATCCAAGGCTGATGATCTCTTGATGGGGAGGGTACCAAGAGAAGGCTTATTCAGAGACTGGTTGGACTAGATGGCCTTTGGAGTCCGTTCTAACTTGGAGATTCCATGACTGCCCTTTGCTAGGGCAGTCATCTGGATGTTTGTCCAGCCAGTGGATCTCAATGACTCTGGAGGAGAGAAATGAGGCTGACATCACACAATTCTACTTCACTTAAATCCAATTTGTGCTTAAGTCATCACCCAGGATGTGACTAGGCCTTTTCAAAAATCGAGGACAAACAAGGACGGCTCAGGATTGAGTTGTGAATCATCAGGACTGTACCTGATTCTCAGGGATCCTGGGAGGATGGGCCCATCTTAATGGTCCACAAGTCTAGGTCTTGGGCCTTTATTGTGTTTAAAAAAAAACAAAAACAAAACCAAAACCAAGAAAACCAACCACCAAAACCCATTTTTGTGTTAAATGCCCTAGTTAGCCTGAATGCTTGTAGAGGAACAAATGGACATTCTTTGCAGGGATGATAAAAAAATCTGACAACCTTAATATATAAGGAAATGGGAGGGGGGAGAGAAAAAATAATACATAATCACTAGGATTATGACTAATTTTCAGAAGTGGAACCATAAATTCAACTCAATAAAACTTGATTAAGTGTCTATTATGGATAAAGTACTATGCTAGACATGGATGAAAACAAAGCCTCATAGTTTGGGAAATCACTGAATAAATTGTGGTTTATTGATGTAAGAAAATGTTAATACAATAAAAAAATGATAAATATGAATAAAAGACATAAAAAACTTAACAAAGTGATGCAAAAAGAAGATAAATTAGAATTAGAAAAACAATGACGCCAATAATATTGATATTTATATTATATTAAATTGTATTTTAATATTACATATTATTATAGTAAATTATAAATTATTGGTTACATTAATATATTATAATATATAACATTATATGTAAATTATGATTAAATTATATTATTGCTATATTTTTTAAATCACAAAAAGCTCTAGAATATATAACATATAACATTATATATAAATTATGATTAAATTATATTATTGCTATATATTTTTAAATCACAAAAAACTCTAGAATTTCTGTGCAAATCCTAAGGTTTCTTCATTTATAAAAGAGCTATCACATGACAATTGTAATATTTGTCAAGGCATGTGATATTTCTAAAGTGCCTGCACATTGTAGGCACTTAATAAAGGCTCGCTTCTTGCTTGCCCTTCT